>NC_028645.1:27071638-27091068 GCF_001406875.1 Solanum pennellii
TATATAAAAGAGCGATAGAAAGAAGAGAACGATGGTTACAAAGGAATATTGTTGAAGAAGACAAGCTTTCCTTTTTAAAAAAAAATAAAATAAAAATTAAAGTGTATAATTGAGAATATAAAAAGGAAAAAATACATTTTTAGTTTCTTTACGCGCTCAAGGAATGTGGAGCACATTTTTTTTTCCATGTCAGCATTTTGTGTTAAATAGAAATAATTTTTGAACAAATAAAGTGTTCAATAGGTATAAGACCTTATCGAGGTGTCCAAGTAAAATATGTGGACAACTTTAAGAGACCGTCAATAACTTAAGCCTCTTTCTTAAGTTTCATCCGCAACTTGGACCTTTTTTAAATGTTGCTATCCAAATAATATATATTTATTACTGTTAAGAATTAAGAAATGGAAATAGCAACCAGGAGACTGTCAAAATGTATGTTTATTGGGATAAAAATTCATGTTATTTTATAGTTCTCCACTTGCATGTTAATTTTGTGGACCCCAACTTATATTAGGTCTCACACATTCGTACATCATAAATACCTGGGTCCATTTGAGTATAATTCTCTACATTGCCCCCACTTTATTCCTTCAGCATATAACATACTTCTTTTCTATAAATTATTTTTCTTATTATATAAGATAGAGTTGTGCTGAATTTCTTGCTTCAGCGAATTTCTATCACGACATAGACCGTCGTGATTGACACTCACACTACAACTTGTTGGGAGAACCACTACTAGCAACCAACTAAAGCAAGAAATCTAAAACTATGTTTTTTGTAATACTCCGAAAGTCTAAAGCCTAACCTAGAGCCTAACATTGAGAGTCTGAGTTGTAACATTCTGTTAAGGCAAATATAATGTATATAAGTGATCTAGGAAGTTTATGAATAAAAACGTCAAGGAACGTCCATGACGTTCGCAAACTAGTTCAAGAGGTGCTAGCGTGCCTTATTCCATTTGACAAGGTTTTAAGAGTTGGAAAAGGATGAAAATTGGTGAAAGGTGTCTAACACGTTCTAGAGTAGGTTTATAGTCGAACCCCAAGGACCAACCAAAGGGTCCTTGAGGAGGAACCTTCTTGCTTGGCTAAAAGCTGTCACAAGACAGTGCCATCGACGGTTGCCAAGCGACTAGGCATAGGCTAATCAACGGGGTGTCGATGACCACCGTCATTGGACACTTAACCTTTTTGTCCGATGGTCCATTTGGACCAGTCTCTAACACCATCGACGGATGTGTAGGACCGTGGGGGGCAAGGTCGTAGGTCGACCTACGGACCGTCGATCGAGGTCTCGTAGATCCTGCCACTATTTGTTAGTTAAATTTTTTATTAGTTCAATGAATTGATTAGGTGGTTAGTTAATTGTTTGAGTGTTAATGGAGGTCTAATTATGTTAGTAAATTACATTTATAAATACCCCAAACCTAATTAAACTAACCCAACTCTCATAATTCTCAAAACCCAATTGCTCTTCCTTCTCTCTTCTTTCTCTCTCCCAAATTGAAGAACTACATTGTAGGCTAGGTCAAGGTCTAAGAGATGAAATAAGGGGATTTTCTTCATCATCATCCATTAATTAACAAGGTATCAGATTCCTTTCATCTTTGGCATTCTTTCCCCAAAGGGTTCTCTCAAAATAGGTTTCAAAGAGATGAGTTTAAAGTGAGTTTTCTTCTATTACGAATTTGAATCTTCTAAATGGGTTTGTTTATTATATCTTTAGATAATTATGAGTATATTATGATGTATTGCAATTCAATTATGTCAGTTCTTGATTACGTAACCTAGGTTGTGAAATAGATCATGAATTTGACCTAAGTCCCTAACCCTAGGCTATAAACTAGTCATGAATTGTTGTATAGTGATTGAATTGACTTCATTATTGTGTTAATTAATATTGTGTGATAATATTACACCATTGTTGGGTTTAATTGGATGGGTCATGGTAAAACCTTCACGATGGCTTGTGAAGGAGATTGGGGTAAGTCTTGTGATCTCAAACCTTTACTTCAATTGTGATTATTTTTCTTTAGTGGTGAAGTTGAATTGAAGTATACATTATGAAAATATCGATTAGGGTTGTTATGATGTTGAATTGAAACTTTCTTGATTATCTGATCCTGAGATTATGCTTAAGAAGTAATAATATAAGGTGGTGAATGTAAGACCCGAAAAATGACTTAGGTAAACTAGATCCTAACATCATTTTCGTGATGTTCTAAGGTCCTAAATTTGTCCATTATATGATATTTAGGCTCTGTCCAAGAGTTTAGGTGCATTAGAAGTCATACGTCAAGGGACGACTAGGACGTTCGACAACTAAGTCACTTATCTGCCTCATATGTGGTCCTATTTGTTTATGTGTGATTAATGATATTGTCGTGTACTTCAGTGAGTTATTATGAAGTATATAGGAAGTGTGTCAAGTTTCGTGAAGTTTGAAGGTCAAACGTCCAAGAACGTCCATGACGTTCGAAAGGTTTGCCTTGAAATGACCTTGTGTGTGTCTAAGCATATTTCTTCGAGTTTTACGTGTTTGTTTTGGATGAAATTCATGTGAGAGGTGATACAATCATATACGGTCATGTTTGGATTGGAAAATTTCGGTCAAACATCTCTAAGGACCATCCAAGGGTCCATGAGGAAGGAACCAAAGTTGGTGTCAAGGCTGCCCAACACACAGCCCAAACCACAGAGTCAATCGACGACCAGTGAGTCAATCGACGACCAGTGAGTCAATCGATGCCCCGTAGGTTGGGTCTCGTCGTTTGGGACTTATCCTGGGGAAAGGAGGGACCAAGGACAAGGCTCAGTCCAAGACCACGGACCAATAGGACGGTCCATTGGTCAAGGGACGTTCGGTAGGTTTGCTTCCGTCGATGGGCAACCTAGGTTTAATAAGAGGGCCCAAGGTCAAGAAGAACCTAAGAGTGTTAAGGTGAAATTGGAGAAAGGAGTTGGTTCTCAAAATGGCAAACCTACATGTGTCACTTGTGGAAAGGAAGGACTTAAGGTGAGATATTTTCCTAACATTGTTCTAGAGGAAAAGAGGTTAAACAAGTTATTCCTTGTGTTCCAAAGGATGATGCTCCAACAAAGACGCGTTTCTATGCACTCCGGACTAGAGGATCAAAGTCGGATGAGAATTATGATGATAATGAGGGTAAGTCCTTGCATTTTTCTTTTAGTGATATGAGTTCCTTCTAAGTGGGGGAGTATGGTTAGTATATGGGATAGAAAGTAATACAAGCATGTTGCATGTGCATAGTCTTTAGCAGTTTTGTTGAAATTGAATTTCATTAACTTCTTGCATTGTGTATATTATGAGGTTATGATTATGTTGTAATATGTGTTTATATGATGTTACCTTGTATATTATCTTGTTTCTATCATGAATTGCCTAAAAGTTGCATTTTTAAAAAGTTGCACAAATTCGTACAACACTGGCAGTTCACTGTGAAGATTTTCAAAATTTTACTAATTGATTCTCTGGTCAAAAATTTTTGTAATGTGGTTAGAATTGATGTATATAAGTATTATATGGAATATAAAATGTATTTTCGTTATTCAGAATGAAGCATATGAGTTTTGTAGCATGATGAGTTATAGAAAGTAATCTAGTTTCTTGTTGTGTTGTGAACCTCTTGACTATGTAAAATTGATGTTTTGTTCTTGATTATGCGTTATATGGAATGGTCATAAGCTTCTAATTGAATCTCTATTCTTGGAAGTGTTCGGAGAGTGACTAGTTTCATTCAAGGACGAACATTGTCCAAGTGGGGGAGATTGTAAGACCCCAAAGATGGCTTAGGTAAACTAGAGACTAACACGGTTTTCGTGATGGTATAACGTCCTAAATTGATCTATTATATGATATTGTGGTTGTGTCCAAGAGTTTAGGTGCATTGGAAGTCAAACGTCAAGGGAAAACTAAGACGTTCGACGAATAAGTCACCTATGTCCCTTATATGTGGTTCTATGTGTTTATGTGTGATTCATGAGGTTGTAATGTCCTTAAATGAGTAAGTATATAGGCAGTGTGTCAAGTTTCTTGATGTTTGGAGGTCAAACGTCCAAGAACGTCCATGACGTTCGAAAGGCTTGCCTTGAAATGACCTTGTGTGTGTATAAGCATGTTTTATTGAGTTTTACGTTTTCATTTTGGATAAAATTAATGTGAGAGGTGCTAAATATATGGTCATGTTTGGGTTGGAAAAGTCCGGGCAAACATCACCGAGGACCATCCAAGGGTCCTTGAGGAAGGATCCAAAGTTGGTGTCAAGGCTGCAGAAGACAGCCCAAACCACAGAGGCAATCGACGAATAGTGGTCAATCGATGCCCCATTGGTTGGGTCTCGTCATTTGGGACTTAGACTGGGGAAAGGAGTCACCAAGGACAAGCCTCAGTCCCAGACCACGAACCAACAGTACGGTCCGCTAGTCAGGGGACGGTCCGTAGGTTGGCTTCCATTGATGGGCACTGCCCTGCGTGCTGCTTTACTGTTAGAGAGGGGTAAAGTTGTAATTTCACCCCACTTCCAAATAAGAGAATTGGAGGTTCCCTAGGGGTGTTTTGGGTTTTTTAAATGTGCTTATAAGCCTAAAACACTAAGAATATTTCATTCTTCCAAATCAAAAACCCAAATCCCTAAGAATTCTCTCTAGAACTCCATTGGAGTCAAAACTCAAGGAAGGGCTTGGAGTGATGAATTCAATGGAGATTCTTCATCAAATTGAAGAATTAGCTTCATCAAGGTATGGATTTTGATTCTTGAAACTCTCTTCAACAATGAGCCCAACTCTCAAGAGGTTTTCTAAAGTTTTCAAAGTTGAATTGTCTAATTTCATGATTCTACCATGCGTTATTGTATTAATAGTTTTTTAAACGTTTATTATGGATTAAATTGTTATTGTATAGATGATTTTAACCTAAATTACCTATGAACCCATGAATTTCATGAACCCTAATTTTTGACTATGTTATAAGTTACTTGATATTGATCTAATGTTGATGAATTCTAATGTAGTTTCATGTAGGATATTGCTTGATGTAATAATTGTAGTAAACTGATATCTAGGTTACATTGGATTGATGAATCTGTAGTAATTTGACCTATTTTCATGAAATATTATCATAATTATTTTGAATTGTTGGTTATGGCCATGGTTAAGGGCCTTATGATATCGAGTTGGATGATTTGACATTGGATTGAGGTGTTGAGGATGTTGTGGTGGTAAGCTTCCCTATTTCCTTTATTTTATATTGATTAGTCTTCAGTTATGTTGTGATTGGTATGGTCCACTTATGGTGGCGGTGTTATGTGTTTTACTTGCAATTGATGTGGAATTGTCGGTGTTATTTTAAGTAATGTAATGATCATGGATTTGTCGGCAAACTACTTGAAGTAATGTCATTATTTGTGTAGTTGATTATGTTAAGTATGATGATATCTATCTACATGTGAAGTAATGTGAAAGTATATGTGTTCTATTGATGTTATGTAGGTTATCATGTTAGACTATGGATGTGGCTTTGTGTGTATAGTCTTAGGGTTGATGTATGTTATTCCTACTTTACTATATGAGTCTATGATGGTCATAATTATATTGGTATTATAGTATATAGGATGACTTGAAGATGATAAGGGTTATTTTTATGTGTTTCTAAAATGACATGTGTTATGAGTTAAAGTGAAGTATGCGATGTCTTGTCTTTGTTGACTTGTGTCCCTTGATTGATGTATGTATGAATGTGAATAGGTGATGTCTTGACTTAGGATAGTAAAGTCTATTACTCTTGAATGTATGAATGACATGTGACCTTTAAATGAAGTTAAGAGGGTCTTTTATGTGAAACCTTGAATCTAATTGTAAGGTTATGAATCTTGAAGTCGTAAGCCGTAATGATATCCTATAAAGTAAAGAAATGATGGAATTAAGGTTAATTAGCTGGAACGACATCATATTAAACCTTAGGAAAGTCATCATGAGCTTCATGTCTCCATTGGGAGGTAGCCCTAGTGGACCTTTCTTTGGTAGGGTAAATGTGATTGGGTTTTGAACTTGATATAGAAACCCTTTTATATGAACCTTAAGTGTGAATTACTCGATGAGAACGAAGGCTAGCACCGAGTGATTATGTTATGGGAAGTAGCTCTACTTGAGAATGAGACTAGAGTACAATGTACCTCTACATGACAATGAGACTAGAGTACATAAAAGCCCTTCGTATTCCTTAACCATGTGCCTACATGGGATGTGTCCTAGTTCTATCCTTGGCAAGTAGAACACCCTCATCGAAGTAGGCTAGAACTCCTGATTCCATGTCTAGCTATCATGGTCTATGTAGGTTATTGCCTATTATCATCATGTGCAATACTTCCTAGCATTAAAGAAGTTTTATGAAGTTTAGGCGGTGGTATAAGACTCTATCTAGACCTTGCACAATAGGCTTTGAAGGTGTTTGTTAGAGTCCCTAGGTCTTGTCCAAGGCCACTACTTGAATGTCCTTTATGTGATGTATGGGTCTCAAATGAACTAATGAACTAATGACTTATGTTATGAAGTATGTAAATGAATGAGTACCTAATCTAAAATGACTTAAGGATTCCTTAGCTAAAGTGTGAAGAGAGAATAAGGGATGCTCTCTTCATATCTTATCTTTGGAAGTATTGAGAATGAATCTAGTTACGGAAACGGTTGATTATGTGGACATGATCTAAGCCTGAGGTAGTCTTAAGAATTACTTAGGTAACCTTGAAGAGGTCAATCATGGACGTTATATTTTTGATTTACTTAAGTAGGTCTTTTGATAGCCTTTGGAAGGAGAATGTCATATTATCTATGTGTTGATGCTTTGATGTCTTATAAGTGTGTATATGACTCATTATAAGTAGTCTTGAGGGTTATTTAGGCATGCCTAAAGAGGTTGTATGGGAGGTATCTCTTTGTGTTGCTTAAGTGAATATTAGGATAACTTCAAGTGGGATGATTACATACTAGAAGATGTCTAAGTTGAAGATAAGCAACTTCACTGTACTGTGAAGGAATTCACTGTAACAATGAGTTGAGGTTACTGTAATGTGACTTCAGAAATTATGATGTTTGGCTAAATGTTATCTTATGTGTTTCTAAGTTGCTAAATGTTGTTCTTATGATTATAATTGTATTTTTAAATGTAAATCTATTTTCATGATTCTTATGCATTATGCCATACTTAGTACATGTGGTTGTACTAATCCATGCTTTTATCTATCTATATAGTTGTTGGTAGGTGAGGAGCATTTGGGAATGAAGACTTGGATTATAGCATCGTTCAAGAGAATATGTCCTCATTTGATTTGAGGGCACAAATGTCTTTTATGTTTTCATTTGAAGTATTGTAATATACTAAGTATTTCTATATTTTGAAGTATGGGACGTGTCCTAAAAGTATTCTTGTGTCTTAAGTTTGATGAGATTGAAACTTATTATATTCTATGTCTTTATATGAAAGATTTTTTAAAGACTATGATATGTTTTGTGAAAAGTTTTAATTCCACACTACATTTCTTTATGTTTATGTGATGAATGACATGTAAGGGCTTGTACAAGACCACCGAGAGGCCAAGTACGCCGGTTGCAAATCCAAGATTGCCCCTAACTTCTAGGGTGTGGTTTCGTGGTGTGACAGTGATGAAGTACCTATGTGCCTTAATATGATATAATGATGTTAATGTGGTAATCTCACATATGAGGGTTGTAATGAAAGGTGTTCTCATGAAATTTCTATTGAGCTATGACTATGATTATATAAGGGGCAGACCCAATGACCTAATCTAAGATATGATTATTAATGAAAGAAAATTTTAAAATGGACTCTAGCTTAGCACCGAGTTAATTAGTAGTGAGGAGTGTCCCTTCCCACATAGGAAAGGTAGGATCACTAATGTACTCATAATATTAGAGACTATAATGCATGTAGCATAAAGAGGGTCCCAACTACATCTACTAGTTACTGAACTATGTTGCTCCCATAGGAATACTAGCTAGTGGATCCTCATAGATGCTACGTTCATGTTTTGGTACTACCTTGGCAAGTAGTCCATCTTCTTTGGTGTAGGGTTCCATGACACCGGATTCTACATAGGCTCATGTGGTCTATTTAGGTTAAGGCAAGATGTTCCTGAAATTAAAATGAAGTAATAAAGTGGACTCTAACTAGGATGACTTGAGGGGTTTTACTTTGTCTAAGTAGGGGTATGAGACTCTACCTATACATTGCACTAGTTAGCCTTGAAGGGAGTCATATAAGGATGTTCTTATATGAGTATATGCTTATAAATGTAAATGATGAGTATATGTTGATCTTACATGTTAATGACACTATGTGATGTTGGTTTCACTTTGAACATGTGGTTGGTCTCTATTTCTAAAGTATGATGATGTTTACTCTTAATAATATAGTATGTGAAGTGGGCATTGCTTATGATTCTTGTTGGATTTACTTGGTTGAGTAAGATTATGGGTCCTTGCTTAGTCATTGCACTAGTTGATTTAATTAGGGTTCATGGTAATGTTCTTGCTTTGGTGATGATGTTATGAACTCTTATACATGTTTGCCGATATTATAACTTGATGACAGAGTTTTCTTGATTATGTGCTTAATTATGTTGAAATGCAAGATTTACTTGACTAAACTTAGTGTTGTTGGTCTTGTGATGTACTCGGTCTTAATTGTGCTATTGGCTTGTATTGGTTCTTGATTGTGCATAAGGCTTTTCAAAGTAAATTAGCATGCTTTAATGAAATGTCCCTTTTTAGTATGATTTCTACGTTTGATGTGCATATGGTCCTATACTTAGTATAGGTGATGTCCCAACCCCGTTTCTCCCTTTTTCCCTAACATTTTAAGTTCCGGTCGTTGAAGGGTTCATTACGACTCTTGAAGAAGAATTGAATCCTCATTCTCCAATTTTGGTAGGTCCTCACTACTTTGAGGACAGTGCTACTTTCTAGCATTGGATGTTGATTAGTCTTAAAGACACTTTGTTCATTCTTTTTCTGTTGAGTACTATGGTTGTATAGCCTATATGTGGCTTTATTGGTATTGATGTATAGGCTATGCCCAATTGTTATACTCTTGTTTAGATGGTTTAACATGCGTTATCAGTTTTAGGACTATGTTATTTATCTTATATATGTATATGTGCCACAAAAGTAGAAGACTATGAATAGTTTTAAATATATTATGTGTAAGCAAGAGGTCTAAGTAAACCTCATCAAGTAGTGTAGAAGAAAATTTTTAAATATTCCATGTTTTTAACCTATTAAATGTAATGACGAATACTAAGAGACTAGTCTTAGTCCTCTTCGACGACGACGAGGCCGGTTGCGTCTAGGGGGTACTTCCCGCACGTGACAGTTTTTAAGTTACAAAAGAAAGTTAAATGTAACAGCCCTAAAAATTAACTAGGGTAATATAGAGATTTACTTTTGTTTATCTAGTTAGTAAATTCTTATAATAATGAAGGATAGATTTAGAAGTTAGTTTTAAAGAGTTTTGAAGTCGAACATCAAAGGACGACCATGACGTTCAGAAACTAGTCTTTTGTGTGATTGTGTGTCCTAGTATGTTATGCATGATTTTATGTGTTATTTTGTGTCTAAAATAAGTGGGAATGACCCTAGCACCTAGAGGGACATTTTTACGGTCAAAACATCTGGGTACGACTCCCCAAGGACCAACCAAAGAGTCCTTGAGGAGGACCCAATCGTAGGTCAAGTTGCTGCCAAGGCAGCTTACGACCAGGCATTGGAGGAGCTACTCCGCGGCACGAGCATGCTCCAGGAATGGGAAAACATTGCATATGCGTTGCGAATACATAGTGGACCATACTGTCCCAAAATTGTGTTTTAACAAAATATTAAGTAATAATAACTATTTTATTATTTTAATTTATTTATTAAGCATGCAAGGCAAGGTGATCATAATTTTAAACCAATACTAAGCAACTGCTCACATTATTATATTAGTTAATTATTTAAGCATGCGAGACTAGGTGATAATAATATTAAACAATTATTTTAATTAATTAATTATTCATGCAAGACTAGGTGATAAAAACAATAAATATAACAAATATTGATCAATTAAATAAAAAGATAAGCAAGGACACAAAAATTACTCAATTAAATAAGCAAACCACTTTATATTTTATTTAAGCTACGCCAAATATGCATTGCGTCCTAAAAGGTGTCCAGCCTCCCGCTTAAGGTGCAAGAGGCATTGGACTACTAGTAGAAAGGATTAGACTTAAAAGAAAAACTAAGAGCCTTCTAGACACCAAGTCAAACATATTGGACATTCATTTAGCACATAAATCTCATATTGGCCACTAAATGTTAATTACACATATTGACAAAAACCAGTAAATGTGAAAGGATCTCATGCTAGTGTGTGTGCATACAAGCAGCTAACATAAACTACTACCGTACAGCGCATCCCGTGGGCGGCCTTCAAAGGCTATCATTCGTAGGACGAGACGCTAACCTAACTAATATTCAATTCAAAAAAGGCAAAAATAATGACATAATTACAGTAAGTTTATTAGACTATTTTTTAAAAAGGGTAGCAGTAAATTATTACAAAAATGCATATTTTAGTGTATAACTAAATTTAAAGAGGGCCTAAATTAATGACATAACATATTTATTTTATTTTGACATATAACACAAAAGTGATCACACATGTAGATATATTTTAAAACAGAAACAAATTTAATTATTAATGCAGAATTTTGTTTAAGAGGTAGCTGATTCATTAGATGCAATAATTCAGTAGTTGAATTAACTGACAGAACAATTAATTATGATGTAGAAAATTAATTATTTTGGAACAAATTTAATAGGGGCAGCAAATATTTAATGTAGTAGAATTTTAGTAATCATGCAGAAAATTATTAAGTAGTTCATTTTTAGTTTTTATTTCTAACTAAGAAGTCATGAAGCAGTGACACTCAATGATCAATGCAGCAAATTATTTGTTCATGCAGATTGGTCGAGAGCAGATTTTATTTCCATTTTTATACATGCTGAAAATTATTAGAGAAATGATTTTAACAAGACAATTAGATCTGATTAGCATTTGATCTTATTAGTTAAATGTTGTAGATATGGTTTCTAAATGAACAAGCCAAAATTGACTTCTTATCTTAATGCATAAATATATTAGAAATTATATAAATCCTATAGGCATACTATCTAATTATGAAATCCAACACAAAAGGTAAAATTCTATAAGCATGATATCTAAGATAACAAAATTATTTCAATAAAAAATAAATTAAGACAACAATCACAAGTTTTATTCATTTATTATAAAAGGAGTCTGATTTAAATAGGTGAAGCAAGGAGCAGTCATATACTCACTCTGTACCTATTTAGTTGTCCACTTTAGAAGTGACACACATATTAAGACACTAATTATTATCATAGGTTAGTTATAATTTTACCTTAACTTAAAAGATTATGAAACTCCCCAAATATAATAAATGTCTTTCTGGTTTCAAAAAACATGCATTACAACTTAGTAGTACTAGAAATTTTCTAGAATTAAATAAGGGCATATTAGAAAAAAATTGTTGTCCTTTCTTGATTTGTTAAAATGAACAAGTAAATAGGGACCGATATAAAAGAAAATATGGACAAGTAAATAAGAACAGAGGGAGTATTATTTTAATTTTATTATTAATGATGAAGAAGAGATCATATAAATCAATTAGAGCAAAGCATAACTTTTAGCTAAAGTACTTAATTACATGGTTGATTTTACACTAAAAGAAAATTGGTGAAAACTAACTTATTTTATTTTAGACCAATCTTGAGTGAAATTATTAGAATAGGAATGATCCATCAACAGTCTTATAGGCATGCTTTCTAAGAACAAATAAGTTTGCAAATAAAATAACAATTAGTACGTAATTCCCCCTCCTCTTAGATGATCGCTCAAATTTATTTGCACATATATACTAGAGTTAGAGGTTTATACAAATTATTGCAAAACCAAAATAAAACCGAATGAGATACATAAAGAAACTAAAATCCATCGATATCTTCTCCAAAGCGACCAGGGGAAGCCACCTTGAACCAAGGGGGTTCATCCGAATCCCCTTCGGCGAAAGATTATATTACTTATACATGGTTACGAAGCAGAACCTCTTGAGCAATCATACAACTATATTTGTGGAAGTTTCTCTAACAGACAACCATCACTTAATATCTATAGTGATGATACAACATTTTACCTCACACTACAAGAGGACCGTCTTATACCTTGATGTCAGTATAGAACCTGAACTACTAAGTGGATCCACTAGTCTACTGTAAAAATGATTCATCTAAAAAGTATGACGGTTTTTTACCCATGATATACTTAGTTCTTATGTTTTAAAAACACATTTGTTCTGTGATTTGAGATTAGTGCTCAAAAACATAGCTCATAAGTTTGTAAAAAACAAAATTCTTTCTTGGGTTTGAGATGATTACTCAAACTACCCTCTTTAAAAAGGTAACTTTTCTTCAAAACTCTTTCTCAAAACATATCAAAATCATATTTTAATATGATCATTGATGACTTGGGAAGTCATATTGCATAGACATTGATGGTATATCTAGATACCATGGTTCTTAAACATTGATGACATACTCGAATGTCATACTAATCATGTTTTATATACTTTTTCTCAAAACTCATCTTTTTTTCTTAAAAGAGATTGAAATCACACTGTTCAAAGTTCTTTTGGAAATCTCGATTTCCTTTCATCTTAAGTGTAAGAACATTTTAAATTCTTGGGAATACTTAGTTCCCATATATTCTTTTGAAGAAAAGACTTAACTTTACTCTGAACTGAACTCCAATTTATGTCTTCGAAACAAAGTTAAAACGTTTATAAAATACTTATGAAACTTGAACTGAACTTCTTCTTATTATCTTTACTCTTTACTCAACTTGAAACTTGAATCATAAAACAACTCTTAGGGAATACTTAGTTCCCTTATATTTCTTTGAAGAAAGAACTTCAACTCTTTACTCTTTACTTAACTTGAAACTTAAGTCTTAAAACAAAGTTAAAACGTTTATTAAAGACTCTTTAAACTTTAAGAAACTTTGCTGACTTACTTCTTAAACTTCTACACTTAACTCTTAACTTCTTTGACTTTAATCATAACTTTCCTTGAATTTTATTATGGATTCAAGGTTCATGATCTCATGTTTATGGATGATTTCATTATGTTTAGATGTACCTTAGAGTGTTGAAATCAACTAGGAAATGTAGGTACATTACTTAGAAACTAGTACAAAAAGATGGGGGAAGAATGGGGAGAACTAGCGTCCCTGGAGCTCTAAGAGGCACGGGGCGCCAGCCCTCATCAGACAAAAAGCAGGCTGGGGCGCCGCCCCAAGTCCCTACGAACAGAGATTGTCCTGTGAGGCTATGGGAGGCGTGTCACCCTAGGGCCCTACGGACAAGCGTTTCGAATTTTCTTCTCCATTTTTCATCTCTAAGCCTCCATGGTTCTTTCCCCAAACACTCAGAATCGCTAATACCATCAATACCCAATAGATCCGGCTCGAAAAAACCCGGAAACGCGAATCAAATCAACTCTATGCATGCAACAATTTAACCAACAAGAATTCAACAATATTCTTCAAGAACTTCACTTTTCATCATCCAATCTACTCAGAAACGCTGAATTTAAACAATTTGGTGTGTATGTGAACTAACCCAACACAAAAAGATCTCAAGTACCTTTTTAGGGATCACCCCCGACGAATTCCACTAGCTGAACTTCGACGATCCTGAACATTCTTGCTTCTTCTTCTCCTTTATCCTCTTTCCTCCTCTTCTTTTCTCTTCTCTCAAAACCCTAACTTGTTTTCTAAAAACATGCATTGAAGAAGATCAGTTTAGACCCCACTTTATTACCCAAAAATGAAATAAAATAATTGAGTAAGGAAAAGACAACTTTTCCCTTCCCAAATCGGAATTGGATAATCCTTAATCCAACTTCCAAAAGGCATAACTCACTCATACGATATCGAAATTGCGCAAATCGGCGCCGTTAGAAAGATCTTTTCAAAGAATTTCAAACCATAACAAGAACTGCTCATCCTGAACTAGAGGTTATGACCTTATGAAAATGGCCAAAACTCACTTTTTTCAACTTAGTCAATTTTTCCTGATTTTTCTAATTCTTTCCAAAAATAAATATTCCTAGATTTTAAACTCTTTTCTAGTCATTTCTAGTTGCGAGATCTTACATACTTGCACAATCAAAACTCATTTTTTCAAAATAAAAACACAAAGCATAAAGAACTTGGGTTTCCTCCCAAGAAGTGCCTTATTTAACGTCGTGGCACGACACTAAGTACCCATTCAAGCTTCATTCTTGGGGTTTGCCCAAATATTACAAGGCCACCTCTCTTTGTGTCTTGGGTTGAGATGCTATAAAATCTAATTCATTTGGGTCTCCAATTGGGTATTCGAGATAAAATGAGAGGTCACCATCCAATTAAGGGTCGAGACATTGTCTTTTATCTCTTTTAACACTATGTCGTATCCTTTGACTTTGCTCTGAATATGTAAGAGTTTATCTCCTATTTGATCACCCTCGTTATCCTTAGGCTTTTGGCCTCATTGGGGGACGTGCCTATCCTCTTTCCCCCTTTTATTCCATCTATGGTTCCCACCTGGCTTTGAGTGGTTTTGCACATTGACTTCATCTTTGAGATGCTAGAAAGTTTATTTCATTTTTGTGCAGGATTTCAAATTCCTTGATATATCTAGGTGGGACTTTATTTTGGCCAAGTTCTGGTCCCTATCTGGATCCTTGTTGATCTTATTCATGTGACCGCACTATATCACCCGGAGAAAATTGATCAGCCAATCCTCTGTTCACATTATCAAAGACCCCTATAGAAACATTCCAACAACATCTTATTTGGGATTTTATGAGTTGGGAACTACAACAATAGTTTATTAAACCTCATCTTATGGATTGTCTCACCCTCCAAGCATTTGAAATCTAAGATGTTATCCTTACGGATCATTATCATTGAAGGAGGGTGGCCCACTTGGTCACCATTACTCCATTTGATGCTCACTTCCTCTTGTTTAACACAAACAACACAAAACCAAAATTAAAAATAAGTAGATTGAACTATGACTAACAAGAACAAAATTCAACTTCACCCAAAGAATTTCAAATAACACTGCTCTCCGACAACAACAACATTTTTATTTTACTTTTCAAGCACACCTCATCCAATTCTAGGTGTTTAACAATCGCAAATCAGTATAAAATCCAACTAAATGATTTAGGGTCAAATCCCACATTCAGATTCAATTAGGAAGTATGAATGTTTTCTAATCAGCCATAGGAATAGAAAATATCTATTAAAAACATAATCAAGTAAAAGGGGTGACACGAATGTTAGATGGGGCGTTTGGGTTTTAGTTATCAACTACAACAGTCTCATTAATAAAAATTAACAATAATGAATCTCATTTTGGGATGTGATCGACTATAGGCTAATATAGATATATGGGTAATTGCAACTATTAGTAAATAGCTAGATATTTGTGAATAATTTAGACTGTAAGAGAGGTAATTTTTTCTCGAACAATTACCTCGAATCAATTGATTTCTCTCGAACATCAACAAGCATGCAAATTAAGAGCAACCCTCACCTCAACCCATTGACTCTTCCGAGCTAAATTTCTGAGATTGGTTTTAGGATTTACTCTTTCGAAATAAACCAAAATCAATCCAATAGCCACAAACCATCAATAAAAAACATTAGTTCTAAAACCTCTCTCGAGCATGCCAAGAACACAAACATAGTACTGCATTTGCAACTACAGTTTTTAAATTAAACCACAATTAATGATTAAACTCATTTTTAAATAGCATCTAAACTAAAATTTTCCATAAGTTAAATCAGTTCATAATCACATGAGCTAGACATTATAAAAAGGTAAGACAGTTACCAAATTGATTATCTATCTGGTAAGAGTAATTATGTCTTCATTGATAAATCTCACAGACCCACTTTCAAAGCTAAAGAAAACGATAGATAAAACTGTCTCAGATGTCTAAAAATTTAAAAGATTACTTGATACTAACTAAATGTTCAAAATCTTATTTATAGTCGCCCAAAATGTGCTAGTAAAGCCCATTCAGCGAAGTAAGTCGAGCTCACCTCCCTTTGGTTTCTTCCATCGTCCTTTCACCTTTGAATTCAACATCCTCCTGGTCTGTAACTTTGGGATATCTATCTTTGTTTTCCGGAATCACTCGGTGATCCACCTACTACTCCTTTTCGTCACCGACTTGGTTCTTTCCTTCGGGGTTTGGCACACTAGAAATTTAGACGGTCAGATAGTCACTCAGTGATTCTCTAAGTAACTTTGACGATCACCAAGCTTTCCTTTCTTCTTTCTTTCCGTTTGTTTTTTTCCTTTTTGCATGTTAGTGTCCTTGCTTTATTCCTCAATTCATTTACCTGAAAATCAAGGATTTTTTCATCACTTTATGGTACAAATTAAGCATTTGAGGAAACTAAATTTATATAAACAAAAACCTAAATGAGTGCATAGAAATCATCATGTGCTTGTGTTTTTTCTTCAACCTCTACATCAGCGTTATAGACGAGGTCGTTGTTGGAAAACTCCATATCAATTGGAGACCTTGTTTGTTCAACAAATTGATTTGTAGTTTGGGGTTGATTAACATTGACTTCTTTGATTAACTCTTCCGCCGTGATTTGAATCGATTTGGTATAAATTTTCTTCATGACAAAAAAAAGTACCACATAATGAAAAAGTATTTTCACAAATAGTAAATATTTGGTAATAACATGTAACTTCTGTTTTAACTTCTGACTGCTTTCGTCAGATCTGCGTGATTATTTTTTATTAAGATTTCCACATCATCAAACTTTTTTCAACCTTCAAATAGACTTAAATAAGTTAATATTGATTCACCATAGAATAAATAATAATTCATTAATAGTTATGAGAATCACTTACATAGTACTTCAGATATTGCTTAACTTTTTATATTTCTCAAATATCTTTCTTTTCTTTAGAATCAGATGAAGGACCATGAAGATTAGGAACATTACCAGCAGAATTTGAAATAGAGAATGACTCTTTTTCTATCATTGGAGACTATTCTGGTTGTTCCATTGCACTACTTTTTGATTTGCATGAATCAACTCTTTCATTTTTATCTTTGGGGGTGGTGTAGAAGAGGTACTAGATACAAGTCTAATTCTCCTTTAAATCTGATTAGGTGGTTTTGAAGAAAAATCCTAAAACCCTAGGATTGTCTTCTGATATATCTTGTGTAGGTTTATCAGTAGGCCTTGAATGTTTAGAATAAGAAACATCCATATTGTCAAGCAAATCAAGTACAACCAATTCCTCAAGACTCGTTTGTATATTGGTACATGCATTCTAAATAAAATTTGTATAGTCAGCATAACAAGAAGATTAGAGCATAGGACATGCGATTGAAATGATATATTTGTTTTACTTTGGTTCTCTCTTGCGTCTATGATATCATTAACCTGACAAATGTATGATATTCCCAAGGAAAATGTTGATATATACAACCTTAAACCATAAGAAAGTCATTAACATGGATAGATGCATTAGGTAGTTGTGACAAAACAAATGTATGGATGAAGTAAATAATTCTCATTTGGAAAGCATCCTGGTTGTTATCCCAACCACCTAGAAGAAAACTTTGAACAAATTATCCCTTTCTCACACTATTATAGTTTACTAAATTAGGGAAATATCTTTGAACAAGCCTCCTCCAAGTAGGATTCGATATTTAAACTCATCGAAATTGCTTGTGCATCTCAGTCTGGTTATTATTGCAAGTTCTTTTATAGTGAAACGCAATATGTTGTCATTTGCATGCCGAATATCCAAATTTAATATTATCTTTACTCAATCTCAAGAAGCAACAAGCATTTTGATATTTGACCTTTGATAACTGTAAGTATTATTGTCGAGGTATGGCCCAAAAATAGAATTTTCAAACAACTTGATACCGTCCACACCCATGTACTAATTCAAATCTTTTATAAAATCAATATTGTATGTTGGACCAAACTTCAAAGAGTAAGTTGAAATTTATTTGATCACATACTTCAAAGACTATAATGGACAAAAAAAACACTTAATATTATACTAAAATAACTACATCCTACTACTGATACAAAAATAAAAAAATATGAAACATGATACACTAATTGCCATCATCTATACATGATACATTAATTATCAACATCTATAAATGATACACTAATTGCCAACAGTTTAATTTGATATAACATTGTCCAACACTTATACATGATACAAAAAACTGACCAATATTTAATACTAATACAAACAATGACATACAGATAATTAGTAAATTATAATGTATCTTATGTAAAAACATGATACATTTTAGTAAAATTTTGAATCATGTACTTATTAAACCATTTATTATATATCTGATACATACTGAGTAATAGAATTCAGTTGGTACAAAACTAATATGAAACTAATGTTCAGATACACATAGATAAACAAATCTTGAATGATACATTATTGAATATTATTTTATCTCAAATGACATGAGATCTAATTAATGGTACACAACTAATAATATTATAATATTTGATATAAATATATTATAACTTAAAAGAATTAGGGTTAGTGTACCAATTGATTAAAGATAATATTGATACATTAAATTACGAAACATGGATTTAATCATTTACGTATCATCAATTGATTAACCAAAAAAACGTTTAATAACTAATAGAAGAATATCGAAAACCTAATACTTAGGTAATGAAGGTCGAGAAATTGCAAGAGCAAACTTTTGACCCCTTTTTGGGGGGCTTTTATGAACCTGCGTTTTTTAATATGAAGGAACATCCGTTTTAAACTTCTCAACTTTTGTTTTCGCAATTATTATGGATCGCGAATTTTTTTATTTGTTTTCATCCCTATCAATATCTTCGTAATCATAAATACGATGAGTATTTGACTGTCAAGAGAATTGAGAGAAAATTGAGTAAATCGATAAGCGATGAACTTTGATTTTTGGAGCTGAGATTTATGTATTCGGCAGTTTATATTTAGGAGTAAAATAGGGAATTTTATAAGTTTTTAGAAATGGGAGGGAATATTGAAATTAGAAAAAAAAAGACGGTGTATATTGATAATTTTTTAATTTAAATATTAGTAATCCAAGTCACTAAATATGGGTCATTAATATGGGATGAAATTGTCACGCATATTTTTATACATCGTATTCTGATAATTTGAAGAGCTTTTGTCAATCATATCATCATATCATCATATCATGTCATATATA
>NC_028645.1:27091645-27103053 GCF_001406875.1 Solanum pennellii
TATATATATATATATATATATATGAAGTAATATAGTTTCTGTGGAAGATTCTCTAACCGAACAACCACCACTATCAGCCTAAGTGGTGATACGATGTCTTGCCACGCTGTCAGAATTGTCCTATAATTTATTGTCACACAGAACTCCTTAACTTAGTGGATCCAATAGCTTAACTTACATGATCATCTAAAACGTATGACCCGTTAATACCCAAGATGGCTACATAATTTTCATGGAGACTTGAGTTAATATGAACTCTCATCCCCACATAGGTGCTCAATACTACTCCCAAAATATACTTTATCTCATTTTTTTAAAATCAATTTCCTTCTTTGGTTTGAGATAATTATTCAACACTTAGTTTTAAAAAGCTCTCTTGGAGTCAATGTTCCCTTTTCTTGATCAAAACTCTTTTGAGAAATCCTAGTTTCCTCTTAACTTAAATATGAAAACATCAATAAACTTTTTGGAAATACTTAGTTCCCTTATAGATTTTGAGAAATGAACTCAACTCTTTACTCTTTGCTTAACTTGAAACTTGAGTTTTAAATCAACTCTTAGGGAATACTTAGTTCCCTTATATTTCTTGAAGGAAAGACTTCAACCTTTTTATTGTTTACTTTAACTTGAAATTTGGGACTAAAAACAAAGTTAAAACATTTAATAAAGACTCTTGAAAACCTTTGAGAATTTTGCTTTGACATACTTCTTAACTTTAGACTTGAATCTTAACTTCTTCGACTTTGATCTTAACTTTCCTTTAATTGGATTATAGATTCAAGGTTATGATTTGTGTTCTTTGATGACTTCTAGGTGTTTAGAGATCATTTAAAGTAATTAGAATCATTGGAGAGTGTTTATATATTTTAGAAGGACTTAACTGGGCTAAACTACAAAAATTGGGCGAAAAATGCCGATTTGGGGTTGATATACCGTGGTTTCACGGTATTATTAATACTTTTCCTTAATTTTAGTGTGTCCAAAAGCCTTTTTGTGCTAATTTTTATATAATTTTCTCCTTATTTGCAGGAAATCTTTCCATAGATAAGTTTTTGAGCGAAGAAATGCAGAAGAGACCACCTACGGAGCTTGTGACGGTCCGTAGGTGGCAGGGTAGTGCAGCTGCTGAAGGAAGATGGGGAAGTCTGACCAAGTGTGGGGTTACGGCGTCCATGACGGTCCGTCGTAGCCATGACGGTCTGTCCTGCAGGTTTGTCATGAAGATCAGAGAAGTATCCCCAGTACCCATATTCCAAGAGTTCAAGTGTTTTGGAACGGAGACCCTCGACGGACCGTTGTGCCTGTGACGATCCGTCATACTTGCCGTCGAGGGTAATGAAGAGAGCAACAGAAGAAATTGCACAAGTATGGGATGACGGAGTCCATGACGGTCCGTCGTGACCATGACGATCCGTCGCGATGTCCGTCGACCCAGCCGCATTTTGACAGATTTCCAGCAAATAGAATCCTTGTTTAATTAGGTTTTTATTTTCTATAAATAGTTCGAAAAACCTCGTATTTGAGGTTAGACGCTGGATTATTTGGTTAGGCCTTTGATTATCATTAGAATTTTTGTGAGATTTTTGATTACTTTTAGATTCTTGTAAGTAATTGTTGGTGATTTTTGTTGATTAATCAAGCGAACTTTCGGATTTTACTCTTTCTCATTGAAGTAAGTACATGAATTCTTATACCATATATTTGAATATTGTGATTATGACTATGGGTAACTAAACTCCATAACTAGGGTTGTGGGAACCATAGGCAAATAATGAGATAAACCCTAACTAAAATAACAATTCTAGAATAGTGTCTTGCATGTATTAATAATTCTTTCGCTTAGAAGTCTTTTTAACGGATGGCCAACGTTAGAACTCGCCTTAATGCTACTTGCCGGACCAAGGAGGTAGATAATAGGAAAAGAATTATCAACATAGATTTAGTGTATACTATCTAATAGGCTAGTATTGATTGGTACGAGGTAATAACTTAGTCAAATATCGAATACAATGCTTAATATGAGGTAAAGATAAGGGTTAGGATAGCAACACACGTAACCGGACCAAGGTGCGGAGTGACATTTTCTAGATGCCGGACCAAGGATTTAGAAATACATAACTTATCACTTTGCATGCAAGATACTAGGAAAGAATTGTTATAGTTAGACTTATCAAGTTATGAACCTATGGGGAACACGTAAACCCTAGTTACTTTGATTAATTGATTAAACTCCAACATTCGAAGCTGTTGTCTCCTTTTATTTCGCTAGTTATTTTCATTTATTTAGGAATAGAAACCCCCCTTTTATCATTTTTGCTTTCCAAGAAAGTAATTGACTGAACATTAGTAGTAATAAATTGAAGTTAAGTCTAAACTATTTTCCTCGTGGGAACATTCCCAACCTCACTAGTTGGGTTATTTACTTGACATGACCGCTTTACTTCTTATTTGAGAAGTAAGTTTGAGCGTATCAGGGCGCGTTTGGGGCACGCTGCGCCAGACCAGTTCGTCTGAGTCCTTATCTTTGTGCTTCCCCAGGCCCCTGGCGCAGTGGGGTGAGTCGCGCCTGGTGATGCCCAGGTGTGCTGACGAACTTCTCTCTTCCTTTTATGATCTTAAATCCTCTAAACCTCCATAGTTCTTTTCCCAAAGCCTTAGGAGCACAAATACCTCCAATACCCAATAGATCTAACTCAAAAAACAACTCGAAAATTACGAATCAACATCAATGGGCATTCAAACAACTCAACCAAATAGGGATTCGACAATATTCATCAAGAACACACTTCTAATCATGTGAAAAATTTTAAAATCACTGAATTAAAACAAGTTTGGTTTGTCGATTTATTAACCCAACACAAAATATCTCATATACCTTGATAGGAATCACCCCAATGAATTCCACTCGCAATTCCTCAGCGTTCTTGGCGGACCCTTGATATTTCTCCCTATCCTTCTCTTCTCTCTTCTCCAAGCCCTAAGCGTAAAGTTAAATTCTCTAATATGACTAAAACTGGTTTTTACCCTAAATAAATCCCTAAAACGAAATAGAAAATTAATTGGTGAGAGGACTAGTTTGCCCTTCTTTAAATCCGAATTGGGACCTTCCTCAATCCAACAGCCCAACTTCCGATATGCATATCTTTCTCATACGATATCGAAAATGCGCACAGTAGGCGGCGTTGGAAAGATCCTCCAAGGGCTTCCCAACCATATCAAGAACTACCTCTAACTCATCATAAGCTAGGAGTTATGGCCATCTGAAAATGACCAAAACTTACTTTCTTACGTAGGAAATTTTCCAGATTTTTCCCTTTCTTTCCAAAAGTGATTATTTTTAGTTTCTTAGCTATTTTAGTTACGATATGTTACAGTAACTCTGTTGGGAATACCTTCAAAAATTCACTCACCACTGGAATAGACTTAAGCATAGAAGTCTCAACATTAGTATCTCAAATATGCTCAAAGTAAGCCAAACATCCTCTCTCCACCAAATGACGAGCCTTAAGAAATGATTTCACCCCTTTAGGAGGGTGACGAAGAGAACATTTCCATTCTACTATAGGAATTTAAGGCATAACTAATGTAATTGTCATGGCATGAGAAATTAAAATTGTGTGATGAAGAGATAACCGATTCGTACCCAAAATCACATCGAAATCTACCATATCTAAGACTTTAAATTTGCATGAGAGTCATATACTATCAAAGTAACTATACATAATCGAAACACTCTGTCTACCATTACACAATCCCTGATAGGAGTAGAAACATGTACCCGCAAATCAAGAGACTCACATAATATATCTAGACTCAAAGCAAAATGTGTGGAAACATAAGATAAGTAGAGTCTGGATCAAATAATACAGTAGTTGGTCGATGACAAATTGAAGTAATACCTATGATAACATCATCTAAAGCCTCAACCTCTGGCCTACCCGGAATAGCATAATAGTAAGAACAACCACCTTCAGATTGTGAACCTCCACGACCACCACCTCGACGAGAATGAGAACCACCTCTACCTGAATGAGAACCACCTTTGACACTCTGTACACCTCCCCTAGCCGGAGGTTGTGCATCCTTGAAAGTTGAAACTTGAGATCCCTGATGTAAGCCACCACATCTGGTACTAGTGCAGTCTCTCACAAAGTGTTCTATATCACTACACTTAAAACAATTCGTACGAGACGTAGGCTGATGACAGGAACCTGAATGACCAGAATGTCCTCCACAACCTTAAAATCTAGAAGATGAACCCTGTGAAGTATACACTAAGCTCGAAGAACTATGCCTGGCGTTACCAGCCTCATAAGTTGGTATAGCAGCATAAAAGGGTCTGCTAGACTGAGAGTGATAACCTCTCCTTACGTAACCTCGACTCCTAGGAGGAGAACCACTATAATCACCTAAGTGACGGGTCCTCTTGCCCTCACGCTGCTCAAATCCCTCACATCGAATCATTTCCAGCTCCTTAGAAGCATCTACCACCTTCTCGAATGAGACACCAGAAGTAGCAACTTAAGAAACTCTCATACGGATCAGAATAATCATCCCGTTAACAAACCTTCTCACTCTATCTGGGAAGTATCATCGAAGCATGCCTATCCAAGGCATGAAATTTACCCTCATACTCTATGATTGACATACCATCTTGCTGCACACTCACAAACTCGTCCCTCTTGCGCTCCCTCTCACTGCGTGGAACAAACTTGGCTAGAAATACCTGAGTAAACTGAGTCCAGAATTGTAGAGGGGATCCAGCTGGCCTACTAGTAATATAATCCCTCCACCACTGCTTGGCAGAGCCATTCATCTAAAACATTGTGTAATCAACTCCATGAGACTCCACAAATCCAAGACTATACAACCTCTCATGAAAACTAACTATAAATTCATATGCATCCTCAATTAAGTCACCAGTATAAGTCGGAGGATTTATCAGTCTGAACCTCCCAAACATCTTTTGTTCATCAATGGTCATGGAAGGTGTAATACCTCTAAAATGACTTAGGTGTAACTAGAGCCTAACCCTTGTGTATTAATATTTTGAATTTCCTAAAATGATTTAAAATGATGATAAGAGGCAGTGTATAAAGTTTCGTGAAGTTTGGAGGTCAAACGTCCAAGAAAGTCCATGACGTTCGAAAGGTTTGCCTTGAAACGACCTTGTGTGCCTTAGCATGTTTCGCGGACTCTTACGAGTTCGTTTTGGATGAAATTGATATGAGAGTTCCTAAACATTTATACAAACATATTTGGGTTGGAAACGTCCAAGCAAAAGTCCCCAAGGACAAACCAAGGGTCCTTGAGGAAGGACCCATCTTGGTTGCCAAAACTGCCAAAAGCAGTCCCACCTACTGATGGCAATCGACGCCCCATAGGTGGAAGGCATTGGTAAAGACTTAGGCATGGGATCCTGAGCTTCCAAATTACGGCCTCTGACCCAAACCACGGACCAGCAGAACGGTTCGTTGGGTGGGTGACGGGGCGTAGGTGAGCAGGCGTCGTTTGGGTCTGCAACCTGCGCAGGCTCACTATTAAGTATAAGGGTGAATTGGTAAATTCACTCCACGTACAAATAATTAAAAGTGCGGTTTCCTGAGGTTTATTTCGGGTATTATAAATAGTTTTATAAGCCTAAAACACCTAGATGAATTCATTATTCCAAATCAAAACCCAAATTCTCTAAGAAATTCTCTAGAACTCCATTGGAGCCAAAACTCAAGAAAGAGCTTGGCTTGAAGATTTCTTGGTGATTATTTATTTATTAATTATTCATCAAATCCTTAGTCTATCATCAATTAAGGTATTGTTCTTCATCCTTGAATATCTTTTCTTCAAGGATCCAATCTTCAAAGTGATTTCTAAAGTCTTTCAAAGATGAAATTTCCAATTTTGTAATCTATCCATGGGTTCTTACATAAAATGTTTTGAATCATTGTATATTGATTGAATTGTAATTAATTAGATGATTTTAACCTAAAAACTCTATGAACCCATGTAATTCATGTAATCCTAAATTTGACTACTTTATGGGTGAATTGATTATGTCTTAATGTCATTGAATTATTGTGTAGTTTAATTAGGGCTACTGAATTATGAATGAATCATGCTAGAATTGTTAGTTGGATGCCCTAAATTCATAAATTCATGTTGTGTTATCTTAGATTCCTTATGCATTGTAATTATTGGATTGAATTGATGATCATGGCCATTGGTAAGGGTCTTTGAGTATTGTGCTGGATGAATTGTCTATGGATTGAAGTTGTGAGGTCGGAATCATGGTATGTTGACCTACCTTTCTCTATAATGTGTAGTCTAGTTCTTAGATAGTAATGATGTTTGGTATGGTCCACTTATGGTGGCGCTGCTTATGTGCTATACTTGTGACTAAAATGGTATCATCGGCATTACTTTATGTATTATGGCTTTGTCATGTTATAACTTGATTATTTAAATAGTATGAATGTAAAGATGACTTATGTGTTTATGGAGTCAAAGAATGAGTTGTTCTAGTTGATGATGTGTGTCTAGTAGACTATAGTGTAGTCATTATGTGGATTACTTGATGTTGAAGTATGATGTTTCTTGATAGATTTTATGATACTTAGATAGATGATACTATAGTACTGAGTAGGATGACCTATAGATTACACTGGTTACTCCTATGTTCTTCTTGAATGATATGCTATATGTGATATGGTGAAGTATGAGTGTGTCTTGTTTTGGAAGACTTGTGTACCTTACTTGATACATGTACAATGTGAATATGACTTCTTGACTTAGTATGCTAAAGCTCCTTAGTATTATACGTGTGATTCGCATGTGACCTTGAACATTGTTAAGAAGGTCCTTATGTGGAACCTTCAACCTAGTTGTAAGGTTATGATATCCTTGAAGTTGAAAGTCGTAATGGTATTCTTCTTGTGTGAATGGTGGATTTCGGGTTGATTGGCTGGAACGGCATGAAATCATCCTTAGGAACGTCATTGAGCTATTCTCTTAGCCATTGTAGGTAGTCTTGGTAGACCCTCTTTGGTAAGGCGTAATGTGATGGGTTGTGAACTAGATATGGAACATCTTCATGCACTCCTTTTTTGAAATACTCTATAAGAACAAAGGCTAGCACCGAGTGAGTATGGTTTGGGAAGTATTTCTAGTTATGGATGAGTTTAGCGTACAAAGAAACCCTTCATATTCCTTAACCATGTTCCTACATGGGATGTGTCCTAATTCTACCATTGGCCCGTAGAACAAACCTCCATCGGAGTAGGTTCATGACTCCGGATTCCATGCATATCTAGTATGGTCTATGTCGGTTATTGTCTATTCTCATCATATGGGATACCTACTAGTGTTGGAGAAGTTCTATGAAGTTTAGGTGGTGGTATGGGACGCTATCTAGACATTGCACGATTAGGCTTTGAAGATGTTAGTGAGTGAGTCCCTAAGTCTTCTCCAAGGCCATAACTTGAATGTCCTTATATATTAAATGACTCTTAAGTGAACTAATGAAGATAATGACTTAAGTTGGAAAGTATGTTAATGACTAAGTACTTACCTAAAGTAGTTTAAAGGTTGCTTAGCTAAGGCATGAAGGGGGCATATCAATAGTCACTTCCTGTCTTACCTAGGGAAGTCTTAAGAATGACTCTAGATAGGGAAAGTAAATTGATAAAGTAGACATGATCTGAACTTAGGTAGTCTTACGGATTATTTAAGTAATCTTGGAGAGGGGGTATGGGCGTTCTCTTCTTGAATTACTTCAGTAAGTCTTTTGATAACCTTTGGGAAAAGAATGGCATATTATATATATGCTATTGTGTGTAGTGAGAGTAATCTTATCCTAGATACTCTAAAGGATCTCTTAAGTGTGTGTGAAGGTATTTATGGGCGGTCGCTTCATAACTCACGCAAGTGAACCTTAGAATCACCTTAGGTAGGAGAGTCCCATGTTTATGTGTTTTGTAGGTGTTATTAATTCTATATTATGATATGTGAGTTCCATTTGATATTACAGTGAAGTTACAGCGAAGTTCACTATAAGCTTACTGCAAGGTTTTATAATTTGATATAAATTGCATATGAATTGTATTGTGTTCTAAATGTGATGTTTGGTACTTAAATGTGATTCTTATATTTTTAATATGATGTGTTAATCAAAAAGAGCTATTTCTCATTAATGTCCATTTCTCATTATCTATGCACTAAGTCATACCTAGTACATGCATTGTACTTATTCCATATATTTTGTCATATCTAATGGTGTAGGTGGAATGTGAGAAGGTTCTTGAAGCAAAGCTTGAAAACTAGGATTCTTTCAAGCAATTTGAAGTATGTCCCCACTTGAATCAAGGACATAACTATCTTTAGACTTCTTTAATTCAAAGTATTGTAATAGACTAAGTATTTCTATTATTCGTATTGTATGGGCCGTGTCCCAAGTATTCTTGAGTCTAAGATTGGCATATGTTAAGACGTAGTATTTTCCTATGGTTTTTAATATGAAAGATGTTTTAAGATATTTCGTGTGAAAAGTTTTAATTCCGCACTACTTTTCGTACATGTATGCAATGAATGATGTCAAAGGGCTTGTACAAGACCTCCGAGAGGTCAAGTATGCCATGTCGCACTCCGAGAGTGCCATATCTTCTAGGGTGTACGCTCGAAATGTGACAGAAGGATTGTTTTCCAAGTGTGATGCAATACCTGAAAATTCCATACTATCTAAACTACAACAGCAACTGGCTGAGTCGTGGGAGTCTGAGAATCTAGAGAAACTATCAAATCTGGAATCTAACATCCAACACGGGTCTGTGAGGCATCAGAAATGACTGGTAAAGTTCCTACTTGAGCCATCCCCTCTAGAAGTTCTAACATAACAGCCAAGGTATCTTGAAGCACTAGGGTGGCAATAATACTAGGTGAAGCCTGAGCTGCTCTATCCCCCTTGTTATGATCATGCACATCCCCATAAATAAAATCTGCATTATGAGGTACTGTCCTATCACGACCTTGGGTAGCTATTGGTACTTCTCCTTACACTGGGGTTGCAATATAGCCCCTGCCCCGACCTCGAGCTCGAGCTCGTCCCTTGTCTCTACCTCGGGTAATGCTGTAAGAAGTAGCAGCAGGAATAGGCACTTGAACACCACTTGCCGATGTACGAGTCCTCGCCATCTGAGGGAGAATGACATATCAACATTAGAATTTCAACAAGGTCAAGTGTTCACGATAATGAATGGAAGAACATAATTTTTCTTAAATGTCCTATAGCCTCTCGAAGATAGGTATGGACGTCATCATATAGATCCGCAAGACTCTACTAGACATTGCTCTTCTACTCGTGAGACCGATGAACCTATTGCTCTGATACCAAATTTGTCACGACCCAAATTCACAAGTCGTGATGGTCTCTATGTTCCCAATCAATAGGTAAGACAACCCAACATATTTTACAAATTTAACTAACTAGCAAGGTAAAAAGTAAACAAGGGATTGAGGAAGGTGTGGGCCACGGAATAGCCAAGAAGCTCACCACAACTCCAAGGTACTCCATGCTCGGACTCAAAATGCTTCGCGAGATGTGCTCGTACTCATAGTCCAATCTGCACCACAAAAATTGCAACAAGTATAGTATGAGTACGAAACCACATATACCTAGTATATCTCGTTGACCGACATTGAAGAAGTAGTGACTGGAGTTTATATAAGAAAAATATTAATTTTTTAACTATACAAGTCTATATTACACTTGCCAGTCAAGTTTCATTAATATAGGTAATCAAATATCAAGTACTTTCCAACCACCAATAAAAACACACAATCATCAAGAATGAAGAATGTCGTGAGATGCAATTCAATATGACACTAAGAAATGATATGCCTCAGAATACCTAGTATTCTCTCAATCGTATATACATGATACTTCTCGAAAATACACCGAGATTTCATGACCCATGGGGGTCTCGCGAGGTCCATATAGCAACACGGATAATCTTCACGTGTCTGTGCGGACGATCTCAAGCACTATCATAAAATCAAACAATTTCCATATGGACGGTCTCCATGTTCCCAAATTATAATCTTAACTTCTCACCGTCCCCTGCACGGACGATCTCCACGTGCCTAACTTGTACTCAATTTCATGTCAATGCATGTGTACAATATTGTTTCAATAAGTGGATGATGAAGCATCTCAATCAATCAAATATCAGCATAATACATAATCATCTCAACTATTTCAAATATACCGATTTAAATAAGAAACACAATCACACAAGGAATTCAATTAAATAATACATCAGCTAATGCCCATATGATTGTCATTCTTTGATTACAATCCGCTTACTATAGTAATAACTTTTACTTTTTTAACATCAGTACTCGTACCAATGTCTGTCACACCATTGGTATGAGACCCCCATATTTCACCCTTACCCATGGTCTATTTCATTTTTAATCTTTTAATTAGAAAATATTTTTCCAAGAAATCTGAAAGTATTAACATACATTGAATGTCGAACTCGT
The DNA here is from genome assembly GCF_001406875.1 of Solanum pennellii. Lineage (NCBI taxonomy): Eukaryota > Viridiplantae > Streptophyta > Magnoliopsida > Solanales > Solanaceae > Solanum > Solanum pennellii. The sequence continues at coordinate 27,102,179 of NC_028645.1, forward strand.
ACCATGAATTCTCAAGATTTTTCCTTTCCTTTTCGCAAAGCTTCGAAACGTTTTCAATCTACCAACTATGCAATATTCATAAGTAAGCGAGTTCATAGACACTCATATTACTAAACTTCTAACCTAAACCAAAAAATCATCAAATTGCTATAATTCAAGATCCTAATTGCAAACTAATATGTCACTTCTTATATTTCCTAAAAATCAAGTCTAGTGTTAAGCCTCAAACTCTCCAACTATCTCAGATTCAATGTTAATCGTATAATATAGACCTAATAATTAATTACTCCTCTCAATAAATAGCTTCTTAAATTAAATAATTTCTTAAATTATCCCACTAACCCCTAATTAAAAATAATTCTCTAAAATTATCCCTCAACAAAATAATGGTAGCTACCGAATAAATTTAAAATTTCCATTTTAACTTTACGAAAAAGTCAAAATAGTCAATAAGAGCACGCCTGCTTTTAGCTCGTAGTTTCACTCTTGCTTTTCTTCAGCTACTTGGATGAGAGAGGACTCAGAGCAGAGACAAGCACCCTCCAAACAAATAGGCAGGGGAGCGCTTAGCGCCCAGAGGAGCAAAGCTCATTTTCCTTTTAGGGTAAAGCGGCGCATAAAAAAGGGTTGGCCCGTCAAAAGTCCGGTTCCTTCGCGAACGAAGTTCAGAATCAAGAAGGGTTCGTATAACGAAGGGAGTGTATAACTGAAATTTCATTCCACTTTTTTGTTTGTAACTAGGGAGAGCTATCCCGGCTATTCGAAATCGAGAATAAAGAAATCTAATATGAAAGAAAAGCCAAAGAAATGAGATAATATCGAATTCTATTTCTTTGGATCTGAGCTGAATCTTGAAATATATATATATATATATA
>NC_028645.1:27109542-27119998 GCF_001406875.1 Solanum pennellii
TATTCTTACAGAGGCTCATAGTTCCGGATATTCTATACATCCTGGTGCAACCAAGATGTACCGTGACCTAAAGCAACACTTTTGGTGGAGTAGAATGAAGCGCGACATTGTTGATTTTGTTGCCAAATGTCCAAATTGTCAGCAAGTAAAGTATGAACACCAGAGGCCCGGAGGAACACTTCAGAGAATGCCCATTCCTGAATGGAAGTGGGAGAGAATTGCAATGGACTTCGTGGTTGGTCTTCCAAAGACATTGGGAATGTTTGATTCTATTTGGGTAATTGTGGACAGATTAACTAAGTCTGCTCACTTCATCCCGGTCAAGGTGACCTACAATGCAGAGAAGTTAGCCAAACTCTATATCTCAGAAATTGTTCGATTGCATGGAGTCCCACTTTCCATCATATCAGATAGAAGCTAATCGATTTTCATTAATGAGTTTAAGTCTTCCGCATTATATTTTGTTATTTATGGTTGAAACGTTGGGAATTGGATTGGTTGGTTCGCTCACATAGTAGTGTGGGTGCCAGTCGCGGCCCGTTTTGGGTCGTGACAATAATATTAAATGATAACATTTATGAAAAATAGTAGGGATAATGCATAAGTATTCTTAGACAATTAGCGAAATTTTAGAGAGACACATCTAAACTTATTTTAGTTTCTTTTCACTTTAAACTTTTTTTTAATTAATTTATCTTTTCACTTTTAATTATTTTTAAAAAGTTATGCGTATTATTTAAAAAAAAAAGTTTGAAACTGTCCATTAATTTATTGTTTTTTATATTTTGTTTGATTTTCTTTAATTATTTTGATATCCGTTCAAAATTAACTATATGCAAATCAAAATGAAAGACAAAAAATAAAATTAATAAAAAAATAAAACAGCAAAAACAGTGAATGTAGGTAAAAAAGTTTCTATACAAGGTAAAAAAATGTATTAACTTAATTCAAATACAAGATAAACAAAATAAGAACATTTTTTAAAAACTAATTTTTAAAAAAAATTAAGAAAATCTTATTTTTTTGAAAAATTATATTTTCAAATAAAAATAAAAATAATAATATTTACTCACATGGCAGGTTAGTGTGTACAAACACATTCAATTTTGGTGATTGAATGTGTTACATCAGCACAAAAGGTCCATAAAAATATGAAAAATGAATTTAGGGGAAAATAGATCTTGTTTAAGTTTAAATGTGTCTTTAGATTTTTCTACTTTTACCTTATCTCAAAATAGCACGTAAAAGACAATTTTGTTTGTTAAATTGTAGTAATTTAATAAACACAAAAAAATTCATTAATATTTCTACGCATCTTCATACTTTTAAAGTAATACAAATTACTTAGTCATCTAATAGATTCAATGCGTATTATGATACTATATGTTTCGATGTTTGTTTTGTCTCTTGCTACTTTGTGTTGACTAGCTCTTTTATTATAATCTAACACGGGATACTTTTGATTTGAGTCAAATATATATATATGTATATATATATTATGAAGGAGATACATAAGTTAATGGATATCTTAATTCTTATCTTTGTTAGATTTGAATTATATTGAATATGTTATTATTGTCGATGCGAATGTGAAACTTGTCAATTCTATGGATTACGAAAGGGCATTTCGTTGGTTGCCGACTTAGCTTGTTAATGACAAGACATTTCAGTACTACCAACATAAACTAAAAGCTAAAGTTTAGTCTCTTTCACTTCTCATTAACCACTAAACTAAATCAATCACCTCCTTTTTTATGGATTTAAACATCATTAGCTTCACATAAAGTCATAACTTCTGTACTGCTTTCAAAATTCTTAGGATCCCTTTGGTAGCGATATTAGTAGAATAATTTATGGATTAAAATTTAATTTATTTAATATATTGTTTGATTATTTTATTTAATTTAATTCACGAATTGCTTATTCATTATATGTGGTATTATCTTATTCCTAAAAAATAGAGAGATAACTAATCCAAGATTTGTTAAATCTTGGATAAGACCCCCAAAATGACTAAATTAATCCCTTATTTTTTTACTAGAAATCTTTTGTAATTTAATTTCTTTTTTATTTATATTGGAATGGGTATAAATGTTCTTTTTTAACTCTCCAAATCGGTTTAGTGTAATTTAGTGAATTCACTAATATTTTTTTTCTTCATTTTTTTTACTCAAGATAATTTGTCAACTATCCACTTGAACTATTTGTTTTAAAAATAAAAATAAAAATAAGCTTTAGGTATGAACAGTTTAAGTAGTCTTAAATCTACGTTAAATTTAATATATACTTGACCAACAAAAAATTAGAAATACATTGTGCCTTCAATGATCTTCTTAGTGGTACATCATACCTTTAAACTAATAACAATTTTGTGTATATATGTATTTGATTTAACTAATTAAATGGAATAAATAATTCTTTAAAAAAAATTGTTCGGTCTGGTGGTTATCTAACTTGACCCAATTACATGAAATAAACACTCATAGTAACACAAGAGTATCATAGGAAAGAAATTTTTTGTAGAATTAATTAAACACAAATTAAGTGAAAAATAGTGAACTAAACACTTAACAAAAAATAATCTCTGCACAAACTAATCCATGCGTTACTAATATTCGCATTACTAATCCCTATATTATCAAAGTTTGTAACAAACGACCCCTTAAGGTCTTAGAAATTACTTCTTGTTCCCTAAATGATATGCTTTATATCCAAATACTACGTAAATTATATTCAACCGTGAAGAAAATAATGTGGAGACAAATTACATCATGGTTTTATGCAAGGACCATGCATATTTTAAAGGTGACCAGTTGCTTTTTTTAAAAAAAAATAAGTTGCTAATTGATTTCTTATAATCAAGAGGCGGATCGACATGTATGTATATATAGGTGAGGATCCACGTACTCAAGTTAATTTCAAAAAAAAAATCTATTTTGAGAAACTAACATAAATGATATTATCTTTCAATTTTACCCTTGAGATTTATTAGATTTGAAAGTATGAACTTAAACAACATAGCAAAATTAAATAATTGATTTATGTTCATTTGATTAATCTGATTACTCAAAATAAATTAATTCATGTTCATTAATCGAAAATTTAGTTCAAAATTACACTAAATAAGAGTAAAATAATAAACTTATCCTAATTTTATAAAGAATCTGAAACCTAAAATGATTACAACTAATAGAAACGAAGAGAGTAAAAGACTGAAATATATAACAAGTCTGAAATTGATATGTAATTTAGATATAATATATAGCTGCTGGTTCTTTAAGATGAGTATACACAATGAACAAGTTCGATCTCTTGTTAAAAGTTTGATCAATTAATTAAACTTTTGAAAGAAATTACATGTTTAATATTCCCTCCGTCACAGTTTATGTGTTACTTTGGGGATTTTGAAATTCAAACAAGTCTATCTTTGACCGTAAATTTGTTATAGATCTTGTAAAGATTTTGAATTATTAATTATTCTGACTTATAGTATTTTTTACGTAGTTTACAACTAAATTAATTTCATTTCAAAAAAAAAATATAACTTACCTAAATTCCGTAGTGTAAGATTTAAATTACATTCTATCCCTACTCTTTTTAAATGTACGAAAATCCCTTAAAAATAATGTTATTGATAGCAAATAAGTCGGATACATTAAATATGATACATTAAAACAAATTCAGTTACACTTTTAAAGAAAAGAGAATATAAAATTGATTGTTAGTTCCTCAAATCACGCTAATTTAATTAATTTCAATCTTTTCAAAATCTTATCAGATTTAATCAAATCAAAATTTAAATTTTCTTTACCAATTCTCTTCCAAATCTGTCCGCCTTCAATTCAAAATTTAAATTTTTTTCTCTCAATTCTATTCCGAATTCGTATGGTTTCAAACAATTCAAATTTTCATCTTTCAATTCTTTCCCCAATCATAATAGATTTTAAAAGTTGAAAATAATAGCCGATACATGATCATGAATACGTTCAAGAATCTGGAAAATCAAGGTGAGTTATGAATGATACATAAGTGGGATTTTAAATATCTTCTTCCAATTCGTCGAAGATCCTTTCAATTTTGATTCAAAATCACAAAAACAATGAGAAGGTACATCATGAATATTTTGATTTTGCTAAGACAATGAAGAATCTGGAAAAAAAATCTGACATTCAAAAATCTGAAAAAAATATGAGTCTCGATTTGCAATGTATAAAATAGATCAGAGTTTTAATTGCATAGTAAAATAGATCAGACATTCAGAGGTATGAAACTACATATATTGTGTTGTTAATTCGATTTTTATTTATATTTTTTAGATGACCATACAATTGTGATACATTAGTATTTGTGTTTCTTGTATAAATTGATAAGTACTATACTCCTATTAATTCGATACATTAAATAACTAATCTTGGAATTAAAGATCAACAAGTTACTGTGTGATACATGTAATATTAATTTAAATTATTGTTTCATTACCAAATATCTAACATGATACATTACTATTTGTATATCTTGTTGTTTGTGGAATACTATACTTTATAGATGATACATTATGCTTATTTGTTGTAAAAGCATCAAAATGTTCAAGAATGAGGTATGTATCAGATTAAAGTTATATTTTGTACCTGATTTAAGTATATAAGTTTAGTTGTTTGATTGTTTGTGATTGATGCATAGAAATAACTGTTTTACGGAATGTATCACTAATTTCTTTAATGTTAACAGGTTTTTGAATCATCAGAGTATCTTTATTCAGTCTATGGTTCTGGAAGAAAGATATATTGTTTGCCTTGAAAGATAAATATGCAATTGTGGAAGATTTCAAGTTGATCAGATGCCTTTTCTATAAAAATTTTTTGTTGATAATAATGTATCTGATACAATAAGGTTGTGAAAGAATAGTGTGTGTAAGCTCAAATAAAGTGTATCTATAAAGGTATCATTTAGTAGTTGATTATATATTTGATACAATAAGATTATCAATGTTTACGTATTTATGTATCAAGATATTTAATTTGATACATAGTGTTTTTATCAAAATAAACGAGATACATTGAAAATTAAGTATCAGATGCGTGGAACAAACAACGATTGTAGCAGTGATGTATGGAATTAATAATTACACTAACAAGACTAATCTAAGAATCAAAATAAATGAGATACATTGTATCTTTGGCAGTGATAATCATGTAATGACTGATCCAATTATTTCTCTTTTTTTTTGAACTTGTATTTCAATGTAGATTTAAAATTCGAACATGTATAGACATTGCAAATTAAATACGACTTTCTAGTTTTGATTTATAACAAAAGATTTCTAACAATATGAATGAAATAAGAAAAATATTATTTAATAATAAAATAATCAAATATCAAAAGAAATTCTAATATAATTAAATAATAAATATTCTTCCATAATATAGTAATTTGTGATTGATAAGGCATATCAATCAATTGATTTTCTTTCTATAGTTGTTATTATTTTTTCTATTTCTTTCTCCACGTTATTCTCAAATCTCAATCATTTGTTATTTTTTTAGAAAAAAATTCATCACCAAAAAGTAAAAGAGTTTTTCTAAATCTTGATTCAACATATAATTTTTTTATGATTCAATCAATTTTAATTTTTTTGCTTTTTTTATAAGTTTTTTTCTTTTATCTTATTTTTTCATTTTCTTAATTTGATTTTTTTAGAAATAACGATTGATTTTTATCAACTTTGATGTTATTTTTACTTTTTATTATTATAATCTGAAATTCTATTGTTGAGAAATAAAAATTATCTTTTGAAATTTTGATTCCATTTTTGGTGTGGTATAGGGAGTGATTTGTGAATTGAAATAAGGAAGGAATAAATATTAATTTTGCGAGTTAGGATTTATGTATCAAATATTTGGAGTTTGGAAGTAAAATAAGGGATTTTGGAAAATTTTAAAACTTATAGGGAATAATGGAGATTATGAAAAGAAAAAATGTGTATATAGGTAATTTATCCAAAAAAAATTTTAAGATTTTCATGTGTAGATTTTCAATCGAACTTTGACTCTCGAAAAACGAAAAGTATCACATAAACCAAGACAGATAAGTACAATATAGTAAAATTCCTGAAAAAAATAAAAATAATTTTAATTTTTCTCATACTTGATACTGCTAATATTGTTTGATAACTGAATGAAAAATAAAGCTAATATAGCAGGTATTCTCATGAAACCTTGCCTACTTAAAAAGAATACTCATATATATATATATATATATATATATTCGTGAACCTTTAGATTCTAACAAAATTGATTAATGACTTAGTAGTAAGAAAGGGACAATGAAAACATTTTCTTCACACTAGAGTTTTGAATTTCCAACCTTATTATCATCAAAAATTTATTTCTTTTTTAAAAAAGAGAAAACATGCGTTCTCGCTCCGCCTCTGTATCCCAATCACGAAATTAACAGTGTAGCCTTGTTTAATGGAATCACAGTAGATCCAGGAGATTACACAATTACATGCAAACAAATAATGTAAATATTTCACACTAACAAAAAAAAATATAAACTCTTTACTTATGCAAACATTACAAATAATAAAAATACTTTCTTCATCCATTCTTTTGGAGTTTAGGCAATTAATATATTACTATATATATGCGTAGCATTTCAAAATAAAGTGATATTATAGAAATTTCATTACATTATCACGTATATGTACAAAAATAAATCATTCATTTTATATCTCGTGCGAAAAATTTCCTTGCCCATAATTACTAGATTTTATTTTAAAATAAAAATAATACCCTATACACATTAAAGGTTATATATATCGAGTTATAAACATACATTTTAAAAATAAATTACTTATAGCAGATTATTATCGAGTTATAGCATATCAATTAAAAATATATTTTAAACTATAAGTAATTATTTAAATACTAATTAATATGTTTAAATAATTTATTTTTATTTTTGCAATTAACTTTTTATTTTTATTTTTAAAATAAAATAAAAAGGAAAAAAAACGTTTATGTATAAATTGGTAAGTAGCATTAATTGTGGGGTTTGAATTAATTTTAATTAATAATGAATAATTAACAAAGGAAAAATTGTATATAATAGCAAACTAATAACCTAAAATAAATGGAATAGCTAGGGTTTGATTTAATTGTGCTCCATAGCAAACGTTAGCTAAAATTTGCCAGCGTCTCTCTCCCAGAAATCTCGCTCGCCACTTTCCATTCTCGCTCGCCTCTCTCGCTTTATACACAGAAGTGTATAATTCTGTTTCTGTTTTGTATAAAGCGAGAGAAAATTGTATATACACATGCAAAAATATATATCTTCGTGTTATACACTTAATTATACAATTTACAAACATTTTACTTCAAATATTGCAGAGAAAAAGGCCAACTAATTATACAATTGCGAATTATACAATTGCGAATTATACAATTTTTCTCTAGCTTTATACAACAGAAGTGTATATATTCTGTTTCTGTTTTTGTATAAAGCGAGAGAAAAATATATATCTTCTTGCTATACACTTGTAATAATGCAGTATACATATATTTTAATTCGATTCAACTGTATGCAAAGCAAATTTTATAAAAATATTGCAGCGAAATAGGCAGCGAATTATACAATTGTGCATTATACAATCGCAGTGAAATAGGATAGAGAATTATACAATTGCAGCGAAATAGGCCAGCGAATTATACAATTTAGGCTAGCGAATTATACAATTTTGGCCAGCGAATTATACAATTGTATATGTATAGCGAATTACACAGTTTTATGTTTGTTATGGAGCGCAATTATGCAAACTTTGCTATAACATACAAATATGAATTTTTTGTTTGCTATATGTGAAAGTTGCCCATTAACAAGTTAGCACATATTAAGGAATTCAAAAAGGATTTAGGTTATTCAGTTTCCTTAAAATGCTCAATTAGTTTAAATCAAATTAAAACATGATTTTCTTTTTTTTTTTTTTTATCTTTATCACCTTTTAAAGCTTTTAATATAAATAATAAATTATTATTAATTAAATTTGTTAATTAAATTTTACATTATACAGTTACCTTTCAAAAAACAAAATAATAGGGATTTGATTTTAATTAATTCCCTATTATACGGTTGCCCAATAACTTATCCACCCCCATCTCAACCAATACATACACAGACATCTTCCCCCAATACACTCCATCTCTCCCCAACACGCGAAGATATTTTGATCTTCCCCAAATCCTGCCTCACTCATCATCTCTTTCTAACACGCAAGATTTTTTGTTCTTACCCAAATTTCGTCTAACTCATCTTCCCCATTATCTCTCTCAGATCAGTTCATCCCAAAATCCAAACATCCCTCTCAGATCATTCCCCATTTAGTTCATATAGAATGTCTAGGAAAGGTAGTGAAACCCCAAGTAAAAGTAAAAGATTGGTCGATGAGTCTGATGACTTTCATGTTCCATCATTCCATATATTGTCACAAACTCAAACGCAGAAATCAAAGGAAAAAGAGAAGTGTAGTTCAGTTAATTCGAAGATGAAAAAAAAACAAAATCAAAGAGGCGAAGGAAAGAGGCAAGAAGAGGAAAGGAAAAGAAATTAGAACATCATTAGAATTCAATTCTGACTTTGCTGAGGATTAAAAAAATACAAAATCAAAAAAAAAATAAAAGGCATTGAAATTGATCGATCAACAAGAAAATTTTCAAAAAAAGCATCAGAGATACAAGCTACAAATAAACCCCAAAAAGTTGATAAAGTCAGTAAAAAGATTATTTCAAATTTTGATTACAATGTGTTGTGTTAGTGTATTTAATTTTTGCCTTTATTTGTCCATAGTATACTACATGAAATTTGTATGATTTATGTATGAGTTGAGTTTTTAGTATTTTATATTATAATTATATATGAATATTGAATGATTTAGTGTTGTATGTTTTGTATATGATATAATTTGAATATATCAGTCTACATCATAAATGTATTAATTTTGTATGATTTTGTGTATGAAATAATTGGTCATTATCAATACAGGAGTGTATGCATTATGTATTACCTTTGTATCATACATGTATGAAATGATATTCTTGTCCAGTAAAATATATGTGTATAAATGATGTATTAACGTTGTGTATCCTATAATTTTGACTATTATAATAAGTATTGCAACTGTATATTTTATTTTTTGATTTTGATGTATGAATTGACATATTCATACTAAATGAGGTTAGTTTGTAGTTTAAAAGTCACATATATTTTTTTAAATCGATTATGTATTAATATTGTATGAATTGTGTATGAACTGCGGCATATAATTTGTATGATTTTTGTATGAATTGAATTAAATGTCCATCGAATATGTATTAATATTGTATGAATTTTGTATATAATTTGTATGATTTGTGTATAAATTAATTGAATGTCAATTTTTAATATAGCATTGTATATATGATTTTTTCTATGGAATTTTATAGTATATAAAAAGTAATAATTTAGTTTTACAAATTTTACAGGAGAAGAAGGTTCAAACACATTTATTTTTCTGTATCAACATGATTGTGTTCGCTGATTTGTTGACCTTCCTCGGTCAAGATAAGTTTCAGCAATTCTTACAAGAAATTCCATTTGGATTTTTTTATGATTTACATAACATAAAAATCCGATGTCAATTGTTGCGTCATACTTTCCTTCTTGAATCTGAAACTGGCAGGGATGACATGTTCATTGTCAATGTAAATGGTACAGAGTTACATTTTGACTTAAAAGAGTTGGTCGTTGTAAGCGGTCTAAAATCTGGACCAATTTCTGATTTTGTTTCTGATCCATCTGTTCCAAATAGATTAATTGCAGAAAATTTCGGAGACTTTGACAAAGTCAACAAGTCAAATTTTTACCACAAGTTTAAATTGAAAAACTTTTGGAAAGAAGATGACCGTTTATAATCAGTTCATATAATTCATAACACTTCATACACATTTAATATATCATTCAATGTCCTACAAACTACTCTAATTAAACAAACACAATATAATTTCACTACAAAATTAATACAAAAACATATATTCTAATTTCAATAGAAACTAGAATATTCTTTTTTTTTAAAAGGACTTTCATAAACAATTGATACATGTTTCGTATACTTTTCATACACTAATAATACAAACTTTAGACTTCAAATACGCTATACGTAACATAACTATTTCATTCAAAAAAAAAGAAATATACAAACTATTTTCAGATAATACAGTTATCAAAAAAATCGAACATTGTTCTACATGTAAAACATCAAATTAATTTAATTCAATAATTCATAATTAAAAGAAACAAATCATAATTAAAAATCAAACTGATGAATTCCAATTTCCACCATGTTTAATTAATATTGACATAATGTTGTCACGACCCAAAACGAGCCGCGAGTGGCACCCACACTTATCTTACTAGGTGAGCGAAC
>NC_028645.1:27129998-27137408 GCF_001406875.1 Solanum pennellii
CGCAAAGTATTTTCTAACCTAAAAAGTTCTAGTACTCAAAACGACCAAAAGAGTCGTTACAATGTCACCCCATTGGAATACTAGCTAGTGGATCCACGTAGTTGCTACGTTTCATGTTTTGGTACTACCTTTGCAAGTAGTCCGCTTTCCTTTGGTGTAGGGTTTTATGAAACTGGATTCCACATTAGCTCATGTGGTCTATGTCGGTTAGGTCAATATGTTCCCAAAATATAAAATGGACTAAATTATTGAACTCTAACTATGATAACCTATGTGGTCTAGCTTAGTCTAGGTAGGGGTATGAACTCTACCTAAGCATTGCGCAATATGACATGTATATGATGAACTTGTACATCATTGCTACTATAAGTTAATTTGCTCACTTATGGATATGTGTTGGTTTATATGGTTAAAGTAAGATGATATGTACACCTAAATGCCATGTTATGTGAAGTAGGAGGTTAGTCATGATTCTTATTGAGTTACTTGATTGAGTAAGGTTATGGGGCTTTGCTTGGTTATTGCACTTGTTGACTTGATGGGGGTTTATGGGTAATTGTTTCGCTTTATTTATAATGAAATATACTTTTATTCATGCTTATTTTTAACATGACTTGATGATAGAGTTACTTGAGTATGTATCTACTTATATGATACATATGGTTGACTTGACCAGACTTGATGTTGTAGTTCTTGTGATGTACATTCGTATGACTTAATAAATATGAAATACTGATTGGTATGGTTTTGTTGAGTGTGGATAAAGGTTTAAATAAAAAGAGCGTACTTTATAAAATTTCCCTTTTTCTTCATATGATTTTAAAGTATGTGTGCATATGGTCTCATACTTCGTATAAGTGGCGTACTCACCCCATTTCTTCCTTGTTTAGGTTCCGGTTGTTGAAGTGTTTTGGAAAGCGAATTGATGAAGGCTTGGATCTTTTGATTATCCAAGTAGGGTAGGTCCTCATTTTCTGTGGGAAATGCCAATATTGAGCTTGTGTTTTGTTTTAGTTCTAAGACTTTACATTCTATCTTCATTCATTTGTGTACGAATTGTATAAAACCTATATGTGGCTATCTTTACATTGATGTATGGTTTATGCCCAAATTGCTAATTGTATTAGATGGTTATGAGAGGAGACAATCTGTGAAGACTGTCTTCTATCTTATATATATACTTCGGTGCAATAAGAGTAGTGTAAGACGCCGAAAATGACTTAAACGAATTAGAGCCTAACATGTTGGTATTGATTTTTGAAGGTCCTAAATAGGTCTAATATATGGTATAGAGGTAGTATCTAAAGTATTAGATGCATTGGAAGTCAAATGTCAAGGGACGACTGAGACGTTCGACGACTAAGTCCCCTATGTGCCTCCTATGGTGTTTTATATGCTAATATGTGATTCATGAGGTTTTAAGGTCCTTAAATGATTTATTGTAGAATTTATAGGAAGTGTGTTGAGTTTTGTGGAATTTGGAGGTCAAACGTCCAAGAACGTCCATGACGTTTGAAAGATGTGCCTTGAAATGACCTTGTGTGTCTAGGCATGTTTCGTCGAGTTTTACGTGTTTGTTTTGGATGAAATTTATGTGAGAGGTGTTAAACTCATAGAAGATTGTATTTGGGTCAGAGTCTGGGAAATTATCCCCAAGGAAAATCCAAGGGTACTTGAGGAAGGACCCAAGTTGGTGGCCAAGACTGCCCAAGACAGCCTCACCAACGGAAGCCAATCGACAGCCAGTAGCATGGTCGACGGTCCATGGGATTTGATATGCATGGGTTGAAAGGCTACCCTTTCCAAGCTTCTTAACCCATCAACGGATGACAGCACGACCCGTAAGTGGGCCTACGCCCCGTCGATGGGGAAGTCGTCTCTGGCTGTCCCTGTGTGTAGTTTCACTGCCAAGGTAGGAGTGAATTTGTAAATGCATACCACTTCCAAAAATATTGTTTGGAGGTTCATAAGGGGTACACTGGGTATTTTAAATGTCTATACTAGTGTTAAACACTTAGAAGATTTCATTCTTCCAAATCAAAACCCTAAAATCCCTTAAGAAATCCCAAAGTCTCCATCGATGTTTAAAATCAAGGAATAGCTTGGAGGTGACTTTTTAGTGGAAATTCTTCATAAAAATGAAGAATTAGCTTCATAAAGGTATGGATATTGATCCTTGAAACTCTCTTTATGAATGAGCCCCAATTCTCAAGATGTTTTCAAAGTTTCTAAAGTTGAATTGTCCAATTTCATGATTACGATGGGTTTTTGAATAAATGATTTCTAAACATTTAATAATGATATAATTGATATTGTATTGATTATTTTAACCTAAATTACCTATGAACCCATAAATTGGATGAACCCTAGATTTTGACTATGTTTTGGGTTACTTGATATTGATCTAATGTTGATGAATTCTTATGTAGTTTTATGTGGGCTATTCATTGATGTAATAATTGTAGAAAAACTATATATAGGTTGTATTAGATTGATGAATTTACATTGATTTGACCTAGTCCATTGATTTTTGTAGTTTTTATGTTGAATTGTTGGTTATGGCCATGGGTAAGGGTCTTGTGTTATCGAATTGGGTAAGTTGACTTTGGATTGAAGTGTTGAGGATGATGTGGGGGTATTATGCCCTATTTCCTTTAATTTTTTGATATTTATATTTTGATTCTATTGTTATTGGTAGACCATTTATGGTGGCGGTGTTTTGTGCTTTACTTGCTATTGATGTGGTCTTGGCGGCTTTACTTTATGCAATATGATGATCTTGGCCTTGTTGACAACTACTTGAAGTAACATGACTTTTGTGTAGTTTTATTATGTGAATCATGACAATATCGAACTACATGTGGAGTCATATATGTATTCTTCTATTCATGTTTTCTTAGGTGACCATGTTAGACTATGCCTTTGAATTATGTGTGTAGTGTTGGAGTTGAATCTCATTATTCCTACTTCGCTTTATGAGTCTATGTTTATTACATTGATGATGTTATGATAATATATAAGATGACCTGATGATGTTAGGGTTGTTTATAGGTGCTTCTAGAATGACTTGCATTATGAGTTAAAGGTGAAGTATGTGGTTTCTTTCCTTTGTTGACTTGTGTCCTTTGCTTGATGTATGTATGATTATGAATATGTGATGTCTTTATATAGGTTGTTAGAACTCTTAGTCTTGAATGTATGAATGATATGTGACCTTAATGAACTGAAGAGAGTCTTTTATATGAAAACCTTGACTTAGTGATAATGTTTAGATTGTTGAAGTTGTAAGCCGTAATGGTATCCTTCAAAGTAAAGGAATCATGGACTTAAGGTTAATTAGATGGAACGGCATCATATTAATCCTTAAGAAATTCATCATGAGATTCTTGTCGTGTGAGGTAGCCCTAGTGGACTTTCTTTGGTAGGGTGTCACGACCCAAAACCGAGCCGCGACTGGCACTCACACTTACCCTCCTATGTGAGCGAACCGACCAATCTAAACCTTAACATTTCAATTTAATATCAACAGAAAGTAATGCGGAAGACTTAAACTCATTAATAAAACCAATTCAATAACTTCTAAAATTCAACATCTATTATTCCCCAAAATCTGGAAGTCATCACCACAAGAACATCTATGATCAAATTACTAAACTAAGAGTATTCTAAGAAGCTAAAATAACAAAAGCTAGTCCATGCCGGAACTTCAAGGCATCAAGACATGAGGAAGAAGATCCAGTCCAAGCTAGAAGCATTAGCTCACCCTGAAATCCGGTGTAATGAAGACTGGCTAGAGTTGCGGTTGAGTTGAAGACGACGGTACGTTTGCTGCACTCCACAAATAACAAAGAAAACAAATACAAGTAGGGGTCAGTACAAAACACGGGTACTGAGTAGATATCATCGGCCAACTCAAAATAGAAAACAGTATATATCAGATAATATCATAAATCAACTACAATACTCAACGTGTAGCAACAACAAGTTCTATAATCATTAATAAGCACCGCCAAGTTCACACATGAGGACTCAAGCCTCAATACCATACTCTTTTGGGAATTAGGTTCATTAAATTGAGTATATTAACATCTTTCAAGATTCTTTATCTTTATTCCTCTTGTGTCGGTACGTGACACTCCGCTCCCCTACTACTATGTGTCGGTACGTGACACTCCGATCCCCTAATTCTACGTGTCGGTTCGTGACACCCGATCCCCTAATTCTACGTGTCGGTTCGTGACACCCGATCCCCTAATTCTACGTGTCGGTTCGTGACACCCGGTCCCCCTAATTCTACGTGTCGGTTCGTGACACCCGATCCCCTAATTCTACGTGTCGGTTCGTGACACCCGGTCCCCTAATTCTACGTGTCGGTTCGTGACACCCGGTCCCCCTAATTCTACGTGTCGGTTCGTGACACCCGATCCCCTAATTCTACGTGTCGGTTCGTGACACCCGGTCCCCTAATTCTACGTGTCGGTTCGTGACACCCGGTCCCCCTAATTCTACGTGTCGGTTCGTGACACCCGATCCCCTAATTCTACGTGTCGGTTCGTGACACCCGGTCCCCTAATTCTACGTGTCGGTTCGTGACACCCGATCCCCTAATTCTACGTGTCGGTTCGTGACACCCGATCCCCTAATTCTACGTGTCGGTTCGTGACACCCGATCCCCTAATTCTACGTGTCGGTTCGTGACACCCGATCCCCTAATTCTACGTGTCGGTTCGTGACACCCGGTCCCCTAATTCTACGTGTCGGTTCGTGACACCCGGTCCCCCTAATTCTACGTGTCGGTTCGTGACACCCGATCCCCTAATTCTACGTGTCGGTTCGTGACACCCGGTCCCCTAATTCTACGTGTCGGTTCGTGACACCCGCTCCCCTAATCTCATTCTATTAATTCATCAATCCTTCTTTTATACCAAGGCATCATCAACCCCATTACTTTAGTTCATCAAGCCTTCTTTTATACCAAGGCATCATCAATCTCATTAACAAAGTAGATTAGGGTTTTTCAAGATTTGGGATTCAATAGCTTCATCATGCTTATTTTATCACAATTATATACAAAATCACATCATGCATACACACAATTAAGCATATAGAAGGGTTTACAATACTACCCAATACATATCATTCGCTATTAAGAGTTTACTACGAATAGCATAAACCATAACCTACCTCCACCGAAGATTCGTGATCAAGCAAGCAAATTCCCCAAAGTCTTGTTGTCCTCTTCGTTTCTCTCTCTCTCTACTCGTTCTCCCTCTCTTTCTGTTCTTTTTCTTTTTCTTATTCAAACCCTCTTTCTTTTACCCTAATTAGCATATAATTAAGTATAAAGGTGGCAATAATATCCCACTAATTAACTCAAGGTTACCTCTTTTAACCCCCAAGTAATTAGACTTATTAACATTAACCCACTAACTTTATAATTAAAGCAGGAATAGTCCAAAACGCCCCTTAAATTACTAACCAGAAATCCGACCCAGCCTGGGATTACGCAGCCTGTGACGGCCCGTCGTGCCTGCGACGGTCCGTCCTGCTGCTTCCGTCACAAAGTTCAGAGACTCAATTTCCTTGAAGAGTCTGTGACGGTCCGTCGTGCCCACGACGGTCCGTCCTGCCATGTCGTCACGAAGTTCAGAGAGTCGATTTCAGTACCCAAATTTCAGAATTCTAAGTGTTTTGGAACGAGACCCCCACGACGGTCCGTCGTGCCCATGACGTTCCGTCGTGGGATCCGTCGACTCAGCCAGTTTTTCCAGAAATAAAATCTGCTGCTCAAAACGACTAAACAGGTCGTTACAATAGATACCAATTTACCCATCGTTCGTCCCCGAACGATCACAAGAAGAAAAACAAGGGCGAAAAGGAGTACCTGAATCTGTAAACAGGTGTGGGTATCTTTCTTGCATATCAGCCTCCTTCTCCCAAGTGGCCTCTTCAACTGGTCGATTCTTCCATTGAACTTTGATGGATGCAATCTCCCTTGATCTCAACTTGCGAATTTCTCTATCTAGAATGGCAACAGGCTCCTCCTCATAAGACAAATTCTCATCAAGCAGAACTGAATCCCAACGAATGATGTAGTTTCCATCCCCATGGTATCTTTTCAACATAGACACATGAAATACCGGATGCACTCCGGACAGCCCTGGAGGCAAGGCTAACTCATAAGCCACCTCTCCTACTCGCTTAAGTACTTCAAAGGGACCAATATACCTTGGGCTTAGTTTACCCCTTTTACCAAACCGCATCACCCCTTTCATGGGCGAAACCTTCAGCAAGACTTGCTCACCCTCCATAAACTCCAAGTCTCTAACCTTTCGATCTGCATATTCCTTTTGCCTACTTTGCGCCGCTAAAAGCTTTTCTTGAATAGATTTCACCTTCTCTAATGAATCCCTCAAAAGGTCAGTACCCCAAGGTCTAACCTCAAATGCATCAAACCAACCAATGGGAGACCTACATCTCCTCCCATACAATGCTTCGAAAGGAGCCATGTCAATACTTGAGTGATAGCTATTATTGTATGAAAACTCCGCTAAGGGTAAGAAGCTATCCCAATGGCCACCAAATTCTATCACACATGCACGAAGCATATCCTCCAACACTTGAATCGTTCGCTCAGACTGTCCATCGGTCTGAGGGTGAAATGCAGTACTAAGGTCCAACCTAGTACCTAATTCAGCATGCAATGTTCTCCAAAACTTAGAAGTAAACTGCGTACCTCTATCTGATATGATGGAGAGTGGAACTCCATGCAACCGAACAATCTCTGAGATGTAAAGTTTGGCTAACTTCTCTGCATTGTAAGTCACCTTGACCGGAATGAAGTGAGCAGACTTAGTTAACCTATCCACAATTACCCAAATAGAATCAAACTTACCCAATGTCTTTGGAAGACCAACCACAAAGTCCATTGCAATCCTTTCCCACTTCCATTCGGGAATGGGCATTCTCTGAAGTGTTCCTCCGGGCCTCTGGTGTTCATACTTTACTTGCTGACAATTTGGACATTTGGCAACAAAATCAACAATGTCGCGCTTCATTCTACTCCACCAAAAGTGTTGCTTTAGGTCACGCTACATCTTGGTTGCACCAGGATGTATAGAATATCTGGAACTATGAGCCTCTGTAAGAATAGTATGGATCAAATCATCAACACGGGGCACACATACCGTCCCTTAATTCTCAAAATACCTTCCTCATCGAGTTTTGCTTCTTTAGCCTCTCCTCGCAACACCTTATCCCGAATTCGGCTTAGTTTCTCATCATCAAACTGTTTTCCCTTGATCTTGTCAAGAAAAGAAGATCTTGCCTCCACACACGCCAAAATTCCTCCCTTATCACTTACTTCCAATCTCATAAATTCATTAGCCAGAGTCTGAACCTCTCTAGCCA
>NC_028645.1:27141895-27184545 GCF_001406875.1 Solanum pennellii
AAAATCATTTATAACATCACCGAACATATCTATGAGGACTCAAGCCTCCACACCATACTCTTTTGGGAAACATGTTCTTTAGATTGAGTATATTTGACACCCGATCCATATATATATATTCTATCCTGGTGCCGGAACGTGACACCCGATCCATATTATATTCTATCCTGGTGTCGGAACGTGACACTCCGATCCATATATATATATATATTATATCCTGGTGCCGGAACGTGACACCCGATCCATATTTATATTCTATCCTGGTGTCGGAACGTGACACTCCGATCCATATATATATTCTACGTGTCGGTTCGTGACACCCGCTCCACTAATCTCATTCTATTAATTCGTCAATCCTTCTTTTATACCAATGCATCATCAGTCTCATTAGCAAAGTAGATTAGGGTTTTTCAAGATTTGGGATTCAATAGCTTCATCATGCTTATTTTATCACAATTATACAATCACATTCATACAAGCATACAATTAAGCATATAGAAGGGTTTACAATACTACCCAATACATATCATTCGCTATTAAGAGTTTACTACGAATAGCATAAACCATAACCTACCTCCACCGAAGATTCGTGATCAAGCAAGCAAATTCCCCAAAGCCTTGTTTTTCCTCTTCGTTCGTCTCTCTCTATCAATCGTTTTTCCCTCTCTTGTTCTTTCTATTTTTCTTATTCAAACCCTCTTTCTTTTACCCTAATTAGCATATAATTAAGTATAAAAGATGGCAATAATAACCCACTAATTAACTCAAGGTTACCTCTTTTAACCCCCAAGTAATTAGACTTATTAACATTAACCCTCTAACTTTATAATTAAAGCAGGAATAGTCCAAAACGCCCCTTAAATTACTAAACAGAATTCCGACCCAGCCTGGGATTACGCAGTCTGTGACGGGCCGTCGTGCCTGCGACGGTCCGTCCTGCTGCTCCGTCACAGAGTTCAGAGACTAGATTTTTACCAAGAGTCTGTGACGGCCCGTCACGCCTGTGACGGTCCGTCCTGCCATTCCGTTACGAAGTTCAGAGAGTCGATTTCAGTACCCAAATTTCAGAATTCTAAGTGTTTTGGAACGAAACCACCCTCGACGGTCCGTCGTGCCCATGACGGTCCGTCGTGGGTTCCGTCGTCTCAGCCAGTTTTTCTAGAAATAAAATCTGCTGCTCAAAACGACTAAACAGGTCGTTATATAGAGTAAATGTGATTGGGTTATGAACTTGTTATGGAACCCTTTTATGTGCACCTAATGTGTGAATTACTCTATGAGAAAGAAGGTAAAAACCGAGTGAGTATGGTAAGGGAAAGTAGTTCTAGTTAAGTATAAGACTAGATTACAAAGTATGCCCTTCATATTCCTTAACCATGTGCCTACATAGGATGTGTCTAAGTTCTACCCTTGGACAGTAGAACAACCTCATCGGAGTAGGCTAGAACTCCGGATTCCATGTATTGCTGTCATGGTCTATTTAGGTTATTGCTTATTATCATCATATGGAATACCTATTAGCATTAGAGAAGTATATAAGGTTTAGGTGGTGGCATGGGACGCTATATAGACATTGCACAATAGACTTTAAAGATGTTACTTGGAGTTCCTAGGTCTTGTCCAAGATCATTATTCGAATGTCCATTATGTGAAGTATGAGTCTTAATGAACTAATCACTTATGTTTAGAAGTATGTAAATTAATAAGTACCTAATCTAAAATGACTTAAGGATTCCTTAGCTAAAGTGTGAAGAGGGCATAAGAGATGATCTCTTCATGTCTTATCTTCGGATGTCTTGAGGATGACTCTAGTTAGGGAACATGTTTGGTGTTGTAGACATGATATAAGCCTTAGGTAGTCTTAAGGACTATTTAGGTAATCTTGAAGAGGTCACTATGGATGTTATCTTCTTTATTTACTTAAGTAGGTCTTTTGATATCCTTTGGAAGGAGAATGTCATATCATCTATGTGTTGGTGTGTTAACTTAGAATGATTCTATTCTAAAGAGTATATAGGATCTCTTAAGTGTGTGTATAAGGGATTGTATAGGCGGTCTCTTCACAACTCACTCAAGTGAGACTTAGAGTCACCTTTGTAAGTGTGTATGTGACTCATCATAAGCAATCTTAAGGGTCGTTTAGGAACATCTAGAGAGCGTGTATGGGAGGTCTCTCTTTGTGTGACTTAAGTGAATCTTATGATAGTTTTACTGAGAAAATTACATGCTAGAAGTTGGTTAATCGAAAGGTAAAGTGATTCATTGTAACAGTGAAGGAATTTCCTGTATAGTGATTTGAGTTCACTGGAAAGTGTTCTCTAAAAATATGATATTTTGTTTAATAATTTTCCTATGTTTTTCTAAGTTGTTACATGTTGTTCTTATGATTATAATATGATTTTTAAATTAAAATATGCATATTTCCAATAAAAGTCCATTTTCATGATTTTCATGCATAATGCCATGCTTAGTACATATGTTTGTACTAATTTCATGCTTTAATCTATATTTATAGTTCTTAGTAGGTGAAGAGCTTTGGGAAGAAGACTTGTACTTAGAAGATCGTTCAAGAGAAGTTGAAGTATGTCCTCACTTGACTCGAGGGCATATATGTCTTTATGTTTTCCATTTGAAGTATTGTAATAGACTAAGTATTTCTATATTCGTATGTTGAAGTATGGGCCGTGACCCAAGTATTCTTGTGTCTTAAAATGATGAGATTGAGACTTAGTATTTCCTATTACTTTTATATGAAAGAGATTTTGAAGACTATATTATATTTTGTGAAAAGTTTTAATTCCGCATTACTTTTCACTATTTTTATGCGATGAATGATATGAAAAGGCTTGTATAAGACCTCCGAGAGGTTGAGTTTGCCAGTTACAATCCAAGATGGTACCCTAACTTGTAGGGTGTGTTTTTGAGATGTGACAAGTAGAAGGCTATGTAACATTCCTATACGAAGGGTGTATGTATACTCGATATATATATGTATATATTATGTGTCTGTAGAGGTCTATGTAAAACTCCAAGAGAAGTAATTAAAATGTTTTAAATTTTCCGCTAAATTTGACCTATGAATGTAATAATGTAAACTAAGAGGCTAGTAAAAGTCCTCAAATAGGACGACGATGCCGTTTACGTGTAGGGGGTAACCCGGATGTGACAAACTTGGTGTTAGATTAGAGGTTGAATTATCTTTGAGCCAATATCTCTCTCAACCATGTCTATGCATGTTCGTATTCATAATTGTGAAGCGCTCCACACTTATGGATAGGAACCTACGGGATGCCTAAGAAACTCTCACTTTCTGGGGAATCTAATATCTTGCCATTAGAGTAATATTATTGTGTGCTTTTGCATCTATTCGCTTCATTGTGATTATAGGCAATAAATACTTGAAGGAATGCGGCACGAAGACTTGAAGAAGATATTTCCAATACGGGAGCTCCTCCCGTGGTGATCAAGTTCCTTATCTTGAGGAAGGTGAGAATGATGACCAAGCCTCGCTAAATCCTCCTCCTTTGATAGATGAGAACATAAGGGCCGCTCTCTTCCAAATGACCCAAGCCATTACTACCCATCACAAGCCGCCACCGCTCAAGCTCAAGCCATGACGGCCCAAGCTAATCGGGAGGTTGCACCCCGAGCTCATCAACAAGTTGCTATTATGGCCTCCCATCTAAGGTATTTCACTCAGATGAATCCTCCTTTTTTCTATGGGTCGAAACATGAAGAAGACCCCCAAGAGTTCAATGATGAGGTATACAAGATACTCTTGGCAATGGGGTTGTCTACTAGTGAGAAGGCTAAGTTAGCCACTTCTCAACTCAAGGATGTGAATCAAGCATGGTCTGTCCAATGGAGGGATAGTATCCCATTAAGGGGTGGTTCGGTGACTTGGGAGATCTTCAAGAAGTCATTTTTTGATTGGTTCTCTCCTAGTTAGATGAGGGAAGCAAAAGTGATGGAGTTCATCAAACTTCGCCAAGGAGGTATGAGTGTTCATGAATATTCTTTGAAATTTACTAAACTGTCAAAATATGCTCCTTCTTTGGTTTCCGATCCTAGAGATGAAATGAGCGGCTTTGTGATGGGGTGTCAGATGATTTGTAAGAAGAGTGTCATTCGGTTATGCTACATGACAACATGAACATTTCCCGTCTTATGGTGCATGCCGAACATGTGGAAGAGGCAAGGGCTAAGAGGAAGAGTAGAGATTCTAAGAGGGCAAGATCTTTTGATGGTGGTTCTTCAAAGAATAGGATTGAGAAACAAGACAAGCCTAGATATAAGAAGTAGGTTTAGAATAAAGTTCCTTCGAAGTTTCCTAAGGCTAGTGGTGTTAGGGTTTCTAACCCTAATCCTAACAAGGTAATGGGCACTAGTTCACCAACCGAGAAGCCAACTTGTGGAAAGTGTGGCGAGAAGCACTAGTTCACCAACCGAGAAGCCAACTTGTGGAAAGTGTGGCGAGAAGCACTATGGTGATTGCCTTAAGGGGACGGACAATTGTTTTGGTTCTGGTAAAAGTGGGAACAAGGATAGGGATTTCCCTAATGTGAGGAGTCAAGACAAAGGTAGATCTCAAAATCAAGCAAGTGGTTCAAATTAGTCTCAAAAGAAGAACCGCGTCTATGCTCTTTACTATAGGGGTGAGCAAGAGACTTCTCCCAACGTGGTGACCGGTATGTTGAAAGTCTTCTCTAGTGATGCATATGCCTTAATTGATCCCGGTGCTCCTTTATTATTTGTTACCCCTCTAGTAGCCAAAAAGTTTGACATTTTTCCTGATATTTTGCATGAACCTTTTATGGTGTCTACTCCGGTGGTTTAGTCGATTGTTGCAAAAAGGTTGTATAGAAATTATCTAATAATGTTGTCCAATAGAGTTTATTATGTTGAACTAGTAGAACTTGATATTCTTGATTTTGATGTCATTTTGGGTATGTATTGGTTGCATGCTTTGTTTGCCTCTATTGATTGTAGAACGAGGGTGGTGAAGTTTAACTTTCCAAATGAGCCCGTTGTAGAGTGGAAGGGGAGAAATTCTATTCCTGGAGGTCATATCATCTATCGTCCTGAAAACATGCAAAATGATCTCTAAAATTTCTCTATACCACATTGTGAGAGTCCAAGATTTAGACTCCGAAATTCCTCCGATTGAGTCGGTCCCCGTAGTGAATGAATTTCCAGAGGACTTTCCAAATGATATTCCTAGTAGTCCTTCAGAATGGGAAATTGATTTTGGTATCAATTTGCTACCTGATACAAATCCCATTTCAATTCCTCCTTATCTTATGGCTCCGCCGAATTGAAAAGGTTGAAGGCTCAGCTCAAAGATTTGCTAGACAAAGGCTTCATAACACCTAGTATTTCTCTATGGGGTGCTCCGGTTTTTTTTGTGAAAAAGAAGGATAGGTTCTTAAGAATGTGCATTGATTATCGCCAACTCAATAAAGTCACTATCGACAATAAGTATCCTCTCCCTCGGATTGACGACTTGTTTGAACAACTCCAAGGGGTAAGCAAATTTTCTATGATTGACTTTAGATCGGGTATCACCAACATAGGGTGAGAGGTAAAGATATACCAAAGACGGCATTTCGGACTAGATATGGTCACTATGAGTTCTTAGTGATGTCCTCTGGTCTTACAAATGCTCCGGCGGCGTTTATGGACATTATGAATAGGGTGTTTCAAAATTACCTAGATTCATTAGTCATTGTGTTCATTGACGACATCCTTGTATATTCAAAAAAATGAGGGTGATCACATGAACCATTTGAGGGTGGTGTTGTAAGTACTTAGCAAACATCATTTGTTTGGAAAGTATAGAAAATATGCATTTTGGTTGAGGTCGGTGACATTTCATGGTCATATCATCTCTAATGATGGAGTTGAGGTTGATCCAAGGAAAATGCAAGCGGTAAAAAATTGGCCTAGACCATTGACTCCGACCGACATTAGGAGTTTCTTGGGTTTAGTGGGTTATTATCGGAGGTTTGTGAAGGGTTTTGAGTCCATTGCATCCTCCATGACTACATTGACCGAAAAGTGTAAGAAGTTTGAGTGGTCAGAGGCATGTGAGAGAAGGTTAAAAATTTTGAAAGATAGGCCTACTTTCGCTACGTTGTTGACTTTATCGGATGTAATAAAGAGTTTTATTGTGTATTTTGTCGCATCCCGAGTGGGTTTAGGGTGTGTGCTTATGAAATATTGTAAGGTGATAGCCAATGCTTTTAGGAAATTTAAGGTGCATAAGAGAAACAATCCAACTATGACCTTGAGTTAGCGGACGTGGTCGTAACGCCCTAAAACCAACTAAGGTGAACTAGATCCTCCTGAGTGTTATTGAGTTATTTTTAAGTTAAAATAAGTTAAATTAGTGTTCCTAGTCAGTGTGCGATGTTTGGAGGTCAAACGACCAAGAACGTCCATGACGTTTGGAAAGTTTGGCCTTAGAATGTGTTCTTGTGTCTTGATGTGTTTGAGTGAGTTTTACGTGCAATTATTAATAGAAATTGGTGTGGGATGTTCCTAGACCTATACGACTATGTTTAAGGGTTTAATGTTTGGGTACGACCCCACCTAGGACCCACGAGGGGCCCTAGAAGAGGACCCCACCTCTTTGCAAGAAGCTGCCAAAACAATGAACAAACGACGACCCAAGGGACGGTACGGTTGTCAACCAATGGTCCGTAGACCATGGGCGTAGATTGGACCTGAAAGGCTAGTTATACAGGCTGCAAATGGAGCTAAGTCCTAACCAACAAGACCGCACCAACGGGCCGTTGGTTGGTCCGTCGATGCAGACTGCCAAAAAGTGTCAAGAGGCTGCCTTGGCTTGGGGTGTTTGGTAAATTCACCCCAAGTCTTTTATGAACCTTGGACATTTATTTTAGGGTTAATTAGGTATATTAAAGTTTTTCAAACCCTAAGACCTAATTTTAAACCTCATTTCCCAAAAACCCAAAACCCCTCTCCCTTAGAACTCTCGGTCAAGTCTCCTTGGAAGCTAGAAGTCCAGAAGAGCTAGAAGGGATGTTGGTGGACAAGTTCTTCATCAAAATCATTGGGGTTACTTCAATGTTAGGTATGGTATCCATCCTTTAACTCTCTTCCATTCAAGGATCCCCTTTCTAATAGATTTCAAAAAGAGTTTTTCAACCCTATTTTCTTCTATCTTTAACTTTAAGTATGGGTCTTTCATGAAAACGTTTCTAATGATTCAAAAGTGATGTTTCTAATTATAGTTGATGATTTTAATGCAAAAATTTCAATGAAAACATGTTAAATCTTTTAATCAAATTTTGGCTTAAGAAATGGGTTAAATGAGCATGAATTGGTAGTCTTTGAACTTTGGTTTCTTATGGTTGATGTTGTTGTTTAGCTACTGCACTAAGGGTTAATTTATGATGAATTGTTGAGTAAAATTTAATAGGTGACGGAAGCTTGGATAAAAGGGTAAGTTGGTTATGTTATTTAGCCGTAAATTCGAAATGCTCTTGAGTGGTATGGTCTACCTTCTTGGTGGCGGTGTTTATTTGACTTATATGAATGTAAAGTTACTAGTTTATTGTGAATGAGGCAATGAAGACTTGTTATGTGAAGTATGATGATAATAATGTTATTCTTGTTAAATGTGCCTTATGAAGCTATTATGCGAAGTAGGCTATAGAGTATGCTTAAATGAAGTTATTCTTGTTAATTGTTTTATGAAGCTTGTTATGAGAAGTATGCTAAGGATTATGTCTAAACGACTTATATGATTATGTGAAGCATGTGAAGTGTGTGATCTGATGAATGAAGGTCTAACCTTGTATAGAAGTTAAATGTAAACTAAATGGTGTTTATGTGCAAGGTGTGCTCACATGTACACACACACTCAAACTTGAATGAATGAATGAAGCTAAGTTAAGTCAAAAGAGGAGTTTTGGGGTGAACACTCTTCGTGAGTTGATATGAAGTGTTTAGTAGCAAAACCACTACATCCTAAAAGATTTCTAAGATAGGTTGGAGGATGAATGCCCTTCGTGAGTTGAGATGTGGTGTTCACTAGTTATCCTTAACCTATAGTTTTTAATGTTGAGAATCCATGGGAAGTTATGTCTAGCACCAAGAGGATATAAAGAAGAGGTAATTACACTTCGTGAGTTGCGATGTTGTATTCCAATTTATCTCTTGAGATGAGTACTTCTCGTTAGTAGAGAATCAGTTACTTAGTAGCAATCTCCTTATCCCATAACTATGCGCCCACATAGGTGTAGCTATTGGGAAAGCCATGTAAAAGCTAAAAAAATGACCTTACTCTATTCAAGTGAGGATCTCTCATCCGATAGGGGTTAATATCGAGATCCCATGTTTAGCTCTCATGGTCTATGTCGGTTAAGATTCCGATAGGGGTTAATATTGAGATCCCATGTTAGCTCTCATGGTCTATGTCGGTAAAGCTAACTCCAACAAAAGTAATGAAACTACTAAATCTTCTAAAAGAGTGTGTTATTGAGGGTAGGTAGTGGAACGAGACACTATTTATAACTTGCACTAGGTAGGCATTCCGAAGAAGGAGTCTTGGTGAGTCTTATGTGAATTGAATGAACTAAGTCTTCTAAAAGAACGTACTACTTAGGGTAGGTGGTGGTATGTGATGCTATCTATCCATTGCACTAAGTAGGACCGTCTGAAAGGGAAGTCTTGGTGCCAAACCTTTTAAAAGAGTGTACTACTTAGGGTAGGTTTTCACGATCGAAATCTAGACCCCAGACGAGACCGGCGTCGTTGAAATCTCAGAGGTCGCAGACAAGCCTACATACGTCCTCTTTACTTCATCTAGGTTAATATTTGTGGAAAAATTTGAACTTTGTTATTTAACATTGATATAAGAAATTCTAATTAAACTCATAAATGTTCACAATCAACCATCTAACATTAACATCATTAAATGAAAGAAATAATTCATAGCTGCATTAAATGTGTACTTGCCAAAACGGCACCAATACAAAATCTTTAATGAAGTGGTAAATGAAACACTAGTGTAAAATGCTCCAATAGGTAAGGCCTACATCTAAGCTAGATAATAACAGTAGATAGCCTCGAAATCATGAGGGCCTATAGAGTCTTGATTAAAGATGCACGTTCGGATAGCTGCAACATCTTACCGTAAGATCTAACGTCCACCTGCGCCTGCACATAAAAGTTTAGATTTGTATAGGGTTAGTACACACTTGTACTAAGTATGGGTATATGAAGCACACACCAAGGACATGCATGAGAAAGAATATCTCTTTCCTAACAACATGTTTTATGGAAAGTCAACTCAATGGAGTTGCCAAATTTGGATTAGGAAAGTCAATCGAGCTGCCATATTTGGATTTGGAAAGTCATGCCATGAGTGTAACAAGCATCATCAAACTTATCACTTTGAAAACAGCACATAACACATTTCACATATCATATCACGTACTTCATATCATTCTTTCATATTCCATGAGACCTTAGGATCATGAACTTGACGTTAGGACTTCCCAAAATGAGGGCTCAACATATGGGACCTCAACTAGGGCCTTCTTTAGAAAACACAGAGTCTGCTTCATTCATTCATACATACTTCATTTTTCATTCTATCATATACTAGTGCAATCACCAGTCATACCTACGATGTAGTTTAAGACTCTCATTGGGTTTGTTGTGCATGACCAAGAATAACCTAGCGTCATTACTTATGTCTAGCTCACCTCTTGATTATCCTATCCTCACACTTTTAGTATCGTTCATTTCTTTATGTGCATCATTTGAGGATGGCCTCATTCACTCTTTGGGAACTTTAACTTTAACGGACATAGGTCATGTGAGCATCATGAAATCCAGTGTCATGAAACCCCACACGGAAAAGAGGTTGAATCACCGGCCAAAGTGACCCAAAATATGCTAGCGTACATGGGAATTGAACCCCTCCAGATTCCTATATTTGCAGTATAGGTTCAAAGACTAGGAGATATAAGGAGACCCATACCCGGCATTGCCGGACAGTCTCATCTCATGAGAGTTACGTGAACCTCTGCCCTTCCCAAAAGAAGGCATCACCGCTCATAGCTAGTCTATCGGTGCTCAGTATAAAATTCAATTACATTCAACTCATACGTCATGGAAGTTGGCTTCTAGTATGAGGACATCATCGCTCAATAGATGATTTCTCATCTCATCAGTAGTATTAAGTGTGTTAATCTCAATACTTTCATTAGAGTGTTCATAGAGACTGGTCTCTTCATTAACTTTACACTCTCATAGGTGAGTACGTTTTGGTAACATATACTTAGGCTCATTTGAGATTGCTCTCATCTTTTACATTAGCCTCATATCATGTTGTCACCACATTCACTAACATTAGCACATTTTCTCTTCATAATTACTCACCCCATTTTACGTGAATGTTCATTTCATCATATGCCAATGCACTTGGCCATTTAGTGTGTTTCACACTCTTACTTAAACCCTTCTAGGGTTTCATAATTCATCGTTCATTTCATCATTTCTTTGTTAATTTCATCATTTCATTGTTCGTTTCATCATATGTCAATGCACTTGGCCATTTAGTGTGTTTCACACTCTTACTTAACCCTTCTAGGGTTCATCATTTCATTGTTCATTTAATCATATCTTTGTTCATTTCATCATTTCATTGCGTACATCTTAGGTTAACTTATTTTAGACGTAGGCTGGACTTATGGGTCTATAAATACAAGCCATGAGGCTTCGTTCATGGTTCGTTTAAGTGATTCATATCTTCCTAAGATTATATGGTACAAGACTTATGCATATTGTATTTATGCCAAGATCTTTATTTCGATCTTAATATGAAGCATTATTCTTGAATATTTAATTCACGTATGACTTATGTATCAATACGAAATTTGGGAAAGGGAACCCGGTTTCAAATCCCTTGGACAAAACTTTTATTTTTTTCATTTACTTTATTTGATCGATACGGCTTTGGGACCCAAGTTCGAGCCCTAAAGCCTTCATTTTATTTTTCCCTTTATTTCACTCTTCATTTTTCGCTTAATAGAACTAAGAGGACGTGGGATCGAACCACCACAGCCCCTCTTTAATTTCTTTTAATTTTCTCCTTGAATCTGTCTAGGAGGTCGTGGATTCGATTCCCACGCCTCACATCTCTTTTCTTTCATTTCCTTTGACTCTCCTTCACTGCCTAGAGGTCGTGGGTTCGATTCTCACACCTCACATTTCTTCTCTTTCATTTTATTTACTCTCCTTCACTGCCTAGAGGTCGTGGGTTCGTTTCCCACACCTCACTTTTTTTTCTTTTACTCTTCCTTAAATCTGATTGAGAGGTGGTGGGTTCGAATCCCACTCCTCTCATTTCTTTTTTTTTTTTTAAGTTTCATTATCAAGCCAATACCATGGTTCGAATTCCCTTCACCACATTTCTTTTTACTTCTTTATTTTCATGGTGTTTAACATGCTGAGATCACGGGTTCAATCCTCCTGACCTCACTTGTTTTAATTCATTTTTTTCAACATTTTGAACCTTCTTTGCCAACTGAAATTCATCAATAGAAGCGGGAAATTTTATTTTAATTTTTCAGCATCCTTTCATCAAGTTACACCGTAGTTCTTAGGGGAATTTCGTAGTGCATTTAGCACGTTTTAGGTTCGTCTTAATGTATTCGTTTAGCCAAGACATTATCCCTCATATCAGCCACATTTCAACTCATATGAACATCACATTTACATCAACATGTGTACATGAAATATAAAGAACTATCATGACATTTCAAGTCCTAAACCATGAACAATAGCCACGGCAACACACACATACACACGTAGTTACATTTTCGGACACATCAACATAAGTAACATGATTCCAAACATACATATAAACACATTATCATCAAGAAAACACGTTTCATCCCTAGTTTTCTACCAGCAAACATAACCAACCTATGATTCAATGGGAGCTAGTGACAAGGACATGCTACGAGAACAACCCTAGTTTTCGGGTTGAATATACTGAACCTTAGGGGTCTCTTGTGAAAGGGACCAAGATAGAAGAGAACACATACCCTTTTGACATTCAAACCTTGACTTGCATCCCAAAGAACCCCTTCAAACACACGTCCAAATCCAAGAGCTTCAACACCAACTTTACGGAAAAATCCTCTCTTTGCCTAACGTGTTTAATTACTTATTTTTTTATAATTTTCGTTGTGAGTTCTTCAAGTGTGAAGAACTATGGTTTAGCTACTGTTTTTGGAGTTATTTTGGCATAGAAAAACGTGAGTGAGAGTGATACAGACGTGAGAGAGAGAGATGAGCGTGGGAGAGAAGAGTTTTCTTAGTCTTAGGTGTCTAGTTTAGGACTTAGTCAAATAAGGTTTTATTTAATTATTAAAAATATGATTTACTTTTATTTTAAATAATCTAATAACTAATAAATATAAATTAATTACATTAATTTACCAACTTAAATTAAAAACAATTTAATTCATTGCTTCCACCTAAGTTCAAACCCGGTGGAGCAAGACTTCACTTCAAGAGCCCAATTACGGCCCTCTCTCCCCAAATATCCCCTCCACCTTATTATTTAAATAATTAATTACATATTTAGGGTAATTAAGATACTACCCTTAGCCAGGAAAAAGACCATTTTACCACTAGACCCTTCACACTTAAGATTTCCTATTTTTTAGGTCATGTAAAGACTCCTTCGAGTAAATCTTTGTATTCGAGAGCCCTACATGGTTGGAACCAAACTTTCGTAGCTCAAATAACTCCCCAAGTTAGTTAAATTGGATGTAGCATGGGTTCCGAGTTCAAGTTCTACGGGCATCAATCCGTGTGAACCCGGTCTAATCGTTGGCATTCTACACAAATTTAGCATTACTTAGCATATCCCTTTTTAGGGTTGTTACATAGGTAGTGGTATGGGACGCCATCTAATCATTGCAATAAGTAGGCATTCTGAAAGGTAAGTCTTTGGTGTGTTGTTGAGTGTTCTTCTAATGTCTTGTCATTGAGTGGGGGCTTGTTCTCTCGAGGTGAGTAAGCCGAAAAAGGGTAGTCTTGAGGATCACTTTGGTGTGCATGGAAGGGGTCATATGTGCACTTCCTTCATGTCTTACCTTGGTGAGTCTTAGGATAACCTTTGTAGGGAAATTCCTATGGAATTGAGTTCACTTCTTCATTGGCAATACCTTGAAATTTCACCATTTTTGGAGTCAAAATGGGTTCATTGTATTGTTTAGTATAGTTCACTGTAAAATTTGGAAAGTTACTGTAAAATGCTTTCTTTTGCTAAAATTATGGAAATCATTCTCTAAGTGTTAAAATGATTATCCTTATATTGTTTTACTTCCATATTCATGAATGTTTTACTTAATTGGCATGAAAATGTGTTTTTACTAAAATGTCCCTTTTTGCATGTTTTTGCATATTCCATACTTAGTACATTGTTTTGTACTAACCCCATACATTTCTATACTCTATAAGTATAGGTTTTTTGAATTAAGGTTGAAGGCTAGAAGGCCAAACTTGGGAATGTTTCTCTTTAGACAAAGTATGTCCTCATATATTAGAGGGCATAGTCCTTTTTTTAGTTTCTTTATTTATAGATTTATTATGAATTTCTATTTTAATGTAAAGGTTCATGTCCTTAAGATATTATGTCGTGTCTTAAGTTTGGCTTATGACGATGAGATTCTCAAAATATTTATGAAAGACTAGCCTTTATTTAAATGTCTTGATAAGTTGTAATTCCGCAGTACTTTTCATGTCTTATGTAATGAACGATAGTTTAATTTTGCCTACTTTTCATGTCTTATGTAATGATTGATAGTTAAAGGGCTTGTACAAGACCCCAAAGGGTCAAGTGCGCCCGGTCATGGTCCAAGGGTTCTCCTAGATTCTAGGCGGTGCTTTCAGGTTTGTACAGACTTGGTATCAGCGCATAAGGTTATGGGAAATAGTTTAAGGTCTAAAATTCTCACAAAACACTTCTAGTAGTAGCTTGGTCATTTGTGTGAGTCGCAACAAATCCATGGACAAGAGGCTATAGGACGATAGAGTTTCACTTTCTTTACTAATCTTGAATCATGCCATAGAACTTAACTCCACAAAATATCTCTTTACTTCTCCTTTGTCCGATGGTTTTCTAGGTGTGATTGCTTGTAACGGGATATTTTTCCAAGTTTGAGGGATATAAAAGGTGATTTTTGATGCTTATGATGGTTTTGTGGCTAGAAGAGTAGATGTGTAGGTAAGTTTTTATAATTTTGATGTGAAACCATTTATGGCTATTCGTGACTTATAAGGTAGGAAGTATTGTGATGAGAAACTTTATGATAATGTAGTTCTAAGCATGGTAGACTTATAATTATTGAATAAAGTGCCTTTTAGAGCAAAAGAGTAATCTTATGATTATGTACAAGGATGGTAGAGATGCTTTAAGGTATAAATGAAAGGAAGATTGAAGGAATGTGGAGATTTTGTAGGAGTTGAGGGCAACCCTCTTGTGTGGTTTATGTTTTAATAGTTGTTCTTGTGTTTTGGTTGAGGTTGTTTTTAGGCTCACACTAAGGTGGAAGTGTTGTATGAATACCTACTAAGGGAGTGTTGTTCCATGATATTGAGTTAAGTGGTGCCTAAGAGTGGAATGAAGTGATGTTTAAGAAAGCTTGTCTAGGCTTGAATCCTAAGAACAAGGTGTTATGCTTAACTGGAAAGGTTTATGTTTAGTCTTGATGTGCATGAGTTAAGCATAGTGTGAGTTCTTACCTTGTGAGAAGTATAATGGTGCTTTGAAGTGTGACATCTTGAAGATGGCTTTACCCTAAGTGGGGGAGAATGAGTTTAGTAGAAAGGTAATTGATATCCTCATCTTTTCCTTTTTGTTCTTATTCATATTTGAGACCAAATCCTTATTATTTTGGTAATGATCAAGAGTCTTGCATAATGAATGTTGAGTAGAATTGCATGTAGTGTACTTAGTCCAAGAGAATCCTCAAAGGTCACTAAGTGGGAGTGGTGGTATGGGATGCTACCCTTGCATTGCACTTAGTGTAACTTTCCAAGTCTCATTGGAGTAAGTCAGTATGGTCTTGTCTCTCATATTCTCATGACATCTTGTCAAAGTTGCTTGAAAAGTGCATATTGAAAATTCAAGCATGTGACACAGTGAAGTTTTGAGTTCACAGTAAAGGAGTCCAAATTTTGAGAAAACTGGATTTCTCATGAATTATGGTTTCAATGTGTTATGAGATGAGTTTATATGGGTTTTTACTTCATATGATCATGCCTTCTTGATGAAATTCTCAAAGAATGAAATTTTGAAATTTCAAGCATGCTTAACAGTGTTACATTGATGATAAACTGTAAGATTTTTGAATTTTGAGAAAAATTGTCTTGCCTTTAATTGAAATTTCAATGTGTGAAAAGTGTTGTATATGATAATGATTAATGTTGTAGAAGGTAGTTCCTCCATAAGTGAAGGATAAGAGAACATTTTGAAATATGAAAGTTGTTACAAAGTGCTTGTGTTGCAAAGTGTTTGAAAGTGTGAAATTGTACTCCTTATTATTTGGTGCCGTTACTATGATGTTTGAGACTTTATTGTGATGTGTTTTGTGATATTAATTGATTCCTTGATTGTCTTGAAGTTTTAGTGTCATTCGAGGACGAATGTTATTCTAAGTGGGGGAGAACGTAACACCCTAAAACGAACTAAGGAGAACAAGAGCCTCGTGAGTTTTTATTGAGTTAATTTTAAATTAAACTGAGGTATCTTAGTGTTCTTAGTAAGTGTGTGAGTTTTGGTTAAGTTTGGATGTAAAACGACCAGGAACGTCCATGACGTTCGGAAAGTGTGCCTTAGAAAGTGTTCTTGTGTCTTGATGTGTTTGAGTTAGTTTTACGTGTAAATTTAATCGAAATTGATATGGGATGTTACTAATACCTAGATGACTATGCTTAGGGATTTAAAATTTGGGTACAACCCCACCTAGGACCCACAAGGGGCCCTAGAAATGGACCCCACCTCTTGGCAAGAAGCTTCAAAAACAGTGACCAAACGATGACCCAAGGGACGTTCCATTTGTCAACCAACGGTCCATCGACCATGGGCGTCGATTGACCCTTCAAGTATAGTTATCTTGGCTCCAAATGGAGCTAATTCGTAACCATGTAGACCCCACCAACGGGCCGTAGGTTGACAAACGGTCCTTTCGTTGGTCCGTCGATGGAGACTGCCAAAAAGCTGTCAAGAGGCTGCCTTGGCTTGGGGTGTTTGGTAAATTAACTCCAGGTCTTTTATGAACCTTGGACGTTTATTTTAGGGTTTATTAGGTATATTAATGTGTTTCAAACCCTTAGAAAAAATTTTAGACCTCATTTCCTGAAAACCCAAAACCCGTCTCCCTGAAAACTCTTTCTCATGGCTCCTTGGAAGGTAGAAGTCAAGAAGAGTTAGGAGGGCTGTTGATGGCCAACTTCTTCATAAAAATAATTGGGATTTATTCAATTTGAGGTATGGAATCCAACCTTTAACTCTCTTCCATTCAAGGAATCTCTTTCTAATAGATTTCGAAAAAAGTTCTTCAAACCTAGTTTCTTCTATCTTTAACTTTAACTATGGGTCTTTCATGAAAATGTTTCTAATGATTCAAAAATTATGTTTCTAACGATATATGATGATTTTAATGCTTAAATTTCAATGAAAACATGTTAATGCTTTTTATAAAATTTTTGCTTAAGAAACCGGTTAAATGAGTATGAATTGGTAGTCTTTGAGCTTTGGATTCTTATGGTTGATATTGTTGTTTAGCTACTGCCCTAAGGTCTAGTTTATGATGAATTGTTGAGTAAAATGTTATAGGTGATGGAATCTTGGATAAAAGGGTAAGTTGGTTATGTTATTTTGACTTAAATTCGAAATATTCTTGAGTGGTATGGTCCACCTTCTTGATGGCAGTGTGTATTTCACTTATATGAATGTAAAGTTACTAGATTATTGTTGATGAGGACATGAAGGCTTTTTATGTCAAGTATGATGATAATAATGTTATTCTTGGTAAATGTGCCTTATGAAACTATTATGTGAGGTAGGCTAGAGAGTATGCTTAAATGAAGTTATTCTTGTTAATTTTTTTATGAAGCTTGTTATGAGTAGCATGTTAACGATTTTGACCAAATGACTTATATGATTATGTGAAGCATGTAAAGTGTTTGATGTGATGAATGAAGGCCTAAGCTTGTATTTAAGTTAAATGTAAACTAAATGGTGTTTATGTGCAAGGTGTGCTCACATGTACACACACACTCACACTTGAATGAATGAATAAAGCTAAGTTAAGTCAAAAGAGGAGTTTTAGGGTGAACACTCTTCGTGAGTTGAGATTAATTGTTTAGTAGCAACCCACTAAATCCTAAGAGCTTTCTAAAATAGGTTGTGAGATGTGATGTACACTAGTTATCCTTAACCTATAGTTTATGATGTTGAGAATCCGGGGAATTTATGTTTAGCACCAAGAGGGTATGAAGAAGAGGTGGTTACACTTCGTAAGTTGATATGTTTTATTCCAATGTACCTCTTGAAATGAGAACTCCTCGTTAGTAGAGAATGAGTTACTTAGTAGCAATCTCCTTATCCCTTAACTATGCTCCCACATAGGTTTACTATTGGGAAAGCCATGTGAAAGCTAAAAAATAATGACCTTACTCTAGGCAAGTGAGGATCCCTCATGGTCTATGTCGGTTAAGATAACTCCCACAAAAGTAGTGAAAGTACTAAGTCTTTTAAAAGAGTGTGATACTTAGTGTAGTTAGTGGAATGGGACGCTTTTTATCCATTACACTAGGTAGGCATTCCGAAAGGGGAGTCTTGGTGAGTTTTATGTGAATTGAATTAACTAAGTCTTCTAAGAGAACGTATTAATTAGGGTAGATGGTGGTATGGAAAGTTATACTAAGTAGAAGCTTTCGAAAGGGAAGTCTTGGTGCCAAACATTCTAAAAGAGTGTACTACTTAGGGTAGGTGGTGGTAATGGGACGCCATGTACTCATTGAACTAAGTAGAAATTTTGAAAGGGAAGTATTTGCTGTATTGTTTAGTGTTCTTCTAATGTCTTGTAATTGAGTGGGGGCTTATTATCCCGAGGTGAGTAAGCTGAAAAAAGGTAGTCTTGAGGATCACTTTGGTGTGCATTGAAGGAGGCATATGCTCACTTCCTTCATGTCTTACCTTGGTGACTCTTCGGAGAACCTTGGTATGGAATCTCCTATGGAAATGAGTTCACTTCTTCATTGGCAATACCTTGGAAGTTCACTATTTTTAAATTCAAAATGGGTTCCCTGTAATGTTTTGTATAGTTCATTGTAAAATTTGAAAAGTTACTGTAAAATGCTTTCTTTTGCAAATAATATGGAAATCCTTCTCTAAGTGTTTAATGATGATCCTTATATTATTTTACTTCCATATTCATGAATGTTTTACTTAATTGGCATGAAAATATGTTTTTACTAAAATATCCCTTTTTCATGTTTTTGCATATGTCATACTTAGTACTTGTTTTGTACTAACCCCATAATTTGCTATACTCTATAAGTATAGGTTTATGGATGCAAGGTTGAAGGCTATATCGCAAAGCTTGAGAAAGTTTCTGTCAAGACAAAGTATGTCCTCATATATTTGAGGGCATAGTCATTTTCTTAGTTTCTTTTATTAAAGACTTATATGTATTTCATTTTTAATGCAAAGGGCAATGTTCCTAAGATATTATGTCGTGTCTTGAGATTAGCTTGTGACAATGAGATTCTCTAAATACTTATGAAAGACTAGCTTTTATTCAAATGTCTTTTAAAGTTGTAATTTCGCACTACTTTTAATGTCATATGTAATGGACGGTAGTTGATGGCTTTTACAAGACCCCAAAGAGTCAAGTGCGCCCGGTCATGATCAAAGGGTTCTCCCTAGTTTGTAGGGAGTGCTTTCGAGTTGTGAAAGTGGTATTTGCCTTGAAAATATGGAGGCATTCCTTGTATGGTGTCCATGTCGATGTGTATACCGATCATAAGAGTCTCCAATATGTGTTTACCCAAAAGGAGTTGAATCTCCGACGAAGAAGGTGGTTACAATTGTTGAAAGATTACGACATGAGTGTTCTCTATCTCCCCGACAAGTCCAATGTGGTTGCCGATGCTCTAAGTCGTATGACTATGGGTAGGGTGTCTCACATAGAAGAAGCCAAGAAAGATGTAGTGAAGGATCTACATAGGTTGGCTAGGTTGGTTGTGAGATTGGAAGATTCTCCGAATGGTGGTTTCATGGTCCATCATAACTCCAAGTCATCATTTGTAGTTGAGGAGAAGTCCAAACAACAACTTGATAAATCATTGATGGAGTTGAAGGAATCGGTCCTTGGCAAGCTTAATGAGGCATTCTCCTTAGGAGGGATGGTGTTTTGAGGTATCAAGGAAGATTGTGTGTTCCCAAGGTAGATTAGTTGAGGAACCGGATCCTTGAGGAAGCCCATGGGTCCCGCTACTCCATTCATTCGGTTTTGACAAAAATGTACCATAACCTTAGAGAATATTTTGGTGGATGGTTTGAAGAAGTACATAGCGGAGTTTGTTGCTAAATGTCCAAATTGCAAACAAGTAAAAGCCAAACATCAAAATCCTGGTGACATAATACAAGAAATCCAAGTTCCTATTTGGAAGTGGGAAGACATCAATATGGATTTTATAGTAGGTTTACCTCGAACTCAAAGGCAATATGACTCTATATGGGTAGTTGTGGATATGTTGACCAAGTCCGCGCACTTTATTCTCGTCAAGTCTACTTATACGACGGATGATTATTCTAGGATCTTCATAGATGAGATGTATGTCGCCATGGTATTCCATTATCCATCATATCAGATGGGGGTGCACAATTCACATCTAGGTTTTAGAGGTCATTCCAAGAAGGGTTGGGTACTAAGGTGAAGTTGAGTACCACTTTTCATCCCCAAATGGATGGTAAAGCGGAGTGTACTATTCAAACCCTTAAGGATATGCTTAGGGCTTGTATTATTGATTCCAAGGGAAATTGAGATAAGAATTTGCCTTTGGTGGAGTTTACCTATAATGATAGTTTTCATTCATCCATTTCCATAGCTCCCTATGAATCCTTGTATGATACGAGGTTTAGTTCTCCTATTGGATGGTTTGAAGTGGGTGAGCCTTTTCTTCTTGGTCCTGATATGATTTATAAGAATTTAGTGAGAGTTCATATCATAAGGAACCGGTTGCAAAAGACCTATAGTCGGCAAAAGTCATATGTCGATCATAGGATAAGGGAATCGGAGTTTGAAGAAGGTGATAAGGTGTACTTAAAATTCTTAACTATGAAAGGGGTTGTTAGATTTGGCAAGAAAAGGAAGTTGAGTCCTCGTTATGTGGGTCCCTATGAAATCTTGCGAAGGGTTGATAAGGTTGCCTATGAATTGAAACTTCCTAGTGAATTGGCTTTGGTTCATAAGGTTTTCCAAGTTTCTATGCTTAAGAAATGTATCGGTTATCCTGAGTCTATTCTTCTTATTGAGGTTCTTGATTTGAAGGATAACCTCACTTATGAGGAAGTTCCTGTTCAAATTCTTGATAGCCAAGTCAAGATGGTGAGGAATAAAGAGGTGGAATCCGTATGTGTGTTATGGATGAATCACCTAGTTGAGGGTGCAACATGGGAGGCCGAAGCCGACATGAAGTTCCGTTACCCTCATCTATTTGATAATTAAGGTTAGTAGTTCTTACTAATAATGAGTATAATGACTAAATATTAAGTTGCTTTGATATTTGTAAAGTCTTGCAAAATGTGCATTTTTGAATAGCTTTACAGTAATTTACAATGAAGTTGTGCATTTGAACTTGAAATTTCGCTCTTTGGCTAGTTTGAACTATCTTATGCATTGTAATATGGTGAGACTTTATGAAATTATATGTAGCATGTTGGTAAGTTGAAGTTTGACATAATTGACTCATAAATGCTATGTTGAGCTCTTGTTGTTGTGAGAAGGACATTCATCATAATGTAATATTGAGCCTTATTTGTGGTTGAAGTTTTGAATTGCCTTGTGTGAATGATATGGTTAATGTTTTCATGCATTGTTGTTGCTTGGGCTTCTAGTCTTGAGTCTATTCCTTCCCTCTGAACATTTTTAGTGTCATTCGGGGACGAATGTTCCTAATGGGGGGATAACATAACACTTCGAAAATCCAAGACGTGCCTTAAATCCTAACATAAGTGTAATGAGGTCTAGACACTGTTTTAAGGCCTATTTTAATGTTTATAATTAATTTAGGAAGTTTAAAAACCAAAACGTCCAACAACGTCCATGACGTGCAAAAACTAGTTTTTGGAGGCACAAGCGTGCCTTAGCCTATTTGACTAGCTTTTAGGAGTCTGAAATCCATGAAAATTGGTGAAAGGGTGGATAACATGTGTTTAAGTCAATTGATGGTTGAAACTTCCGGGTATGACTCCCCAAGGACCAACCAAGGGGCCTTGAGGAGGACCTTGAACGTATGTGTCAACACTATCTGCGCAGTGTGTAACCACGAGATGCAGTCGACAATCCGTGTGTGGATCGATGGGGCGTCGTTTCCAACTGTCGATCAACACTTAGCCAACTCCTTGAATAGCCACCAATTGCATAGTCTCTAATAAGAACGGTGGATGTGGAACACGAAAGGGCATAGTGACCGTCGACTCATAGACAAACCGTCGATCGGGGTCTCTTCTGTGAGGGTCCATTTTTCTGCACGTTTAAGTGGGTCTTAATTAATTATTTAAAGGGTTTGGTGGTTATTTAGGTATTAAGGTAAGACTAATTAACTTAATTAACCCCCATAGAAAGACCCCAACTAAACTAGTCTAATTACAACTCTCAAAACAAAACTCTCTTCCTTCTCTCTTCTTACTCTCTCTAATGGAAGGCACCATTGAAGACAAGCTAGGGGAGGGATTTGGGGTCTTTAAAGGGAAGATTCACCATTAAATCTTAATCAAACATTGAGGCATGATATCTAATTCACCTTTGAGATCTCTTTCCTCAAAGGATTCCTTCAAAGTATTTTCAAAAATTGAGTTTTCATGTGGGTCTTTCTCTATCTCGAAAACTATGTTGTGAATTGGGGTTTTTATGTTTTCTATTGGATAATATGAATTATTAACATGTATTATAACCTAATATTGACATATCTTGATGGTTTGGTCTAGTTGGTAGAAAATGACCCTTGACCCTTAACCCTAGGTTTGATTTTGATATAAATTAGGTTGTATTTGGTTCAATTAACTTGGTTATTGATTGTATTACCATTATATGATGTTGTTACACTAATAATAAAGAAGTTATATTAAATTGTAGTCTTTCATTCTAGTTCATGAAAAGATGATCTAGGTTAGGAAGTGAATTGACCTAAGTTATTGTCTTAAGTTATGATCTAGTAATGAATTGTGATGTAGTGATTCTTCTAGTCTTTTTATCATGTTGATTATTCATTTATGATTATGTATTCCCTAATTGGGTTTAATTCAGGGTTTATTGTAAGACCTTGATGATGAACTATGAAGGAGATTTGGTAAGTCGTATGATCTCTATCCTTTACTTCAAATTGTGGTTTATTGTGATTAAGTCATGATGTTGTATTGGAGTATGCCTTGCATTATGATTGATAGGGTGGTATGATGTTGAACTAAAATGTCTTGATTATGATTGTGAGGTGTTGCCTTATGATGTAAATGTTATAAGGAGGGTGAATGATTTACCAATGTGCCTTATCATGATATGAAATGTTAATGTGTTAACCTCACCTATATGAATTGTAATGAAAGGAGTTGTACTCATGCAATTTTTATTGATCTATGATGATGATGTTTTTTATACAAGGGTTAGACCCTATGACCTAAACTAAGATATGATTGATAAAAAGGCTTAAAGACATTTCAAAAAGGGACTCTAGCTTAGCACCGAGTGAACTAGAGTGAGGAGTGTCCCTTCCCACTTAGGGAAGGTAGGATCACTTATGTACTATTGAGATTGGAGAATACAATGCATGTATCATAAGAGGGTCCCAACTATATCTCCTAGTTCTTGAACAATGTTGCCCCCAAAGGAATAGTAGCTAGTTGATCCGCTTAGTTGCTATGGTTCATGTTTTGGTATTACCTTGGCAAGTAGTCCTCCTTCCTTCAGTGTAGGGTTTATGAGACCGGATTCCACATTAGCTCATGTGGTCTATATCAGTTAGGGAAAGATGTTCCCAAAAGATAAAATGAACTAAAGGATTGAACTCTAACTATGATAACCTAAGGGGTCTAGCTTAGTCTAGGTAGGGGTATGGGACTCTAGCTGATCATTGCACTAGTTAGTCTTGAGGGGAGTCCTAGGAGGATGTTCTTATGTATGATTATGCTTAAAATGTTATATACATGTATATAATGTTCTTGCACATTATTAATACTATATGTTAATTTGCTCACCTATGGATATGTGTTGGTTTATATGGTTAAAGTAAGATTATATGTACACCTAAATGCCATGTTATGTGAAGTAGGAGGTTAGTCATGATTCTTGTGGAGTTACTTGATTAAGTTAGGTTATGGGGCTTTGCTTAGTTATTGCACTTGTTGACTTGATAGGGGTTTATGAGTAATTGTCTTGCTTTGGTTACAATGATATGTACTCTTATTCATGCTTATTGTTAACATGACTTGATGGTAGATTTACTTGAGTATGTATCTACTTATATGATATATAGGGTTGACTTGAGTAGATTTGACGTTGTAGTTCTTGTAATGTACTTGCCTATGACTTAATGAATATGCAATATTGATTGGTGTGTTTTTCTTGAATGTGCATAAATGTTCTAAATGAAAAGTGCATACTTTATGAAATTTCCCTTTTTCTTAGCATGATTTTAAAGTATGTGTGCACATGGTCTCATACTTAGTACAAGTGGCCTACTAACACCATTTCTCCTTTTTTCCCCAACATTTTAGGTTTTGGTCGTTGAAGTGTTTTGGAAGGCGACTTGAAGAAGGATTGGATCTTATGATCATCCATGTAGGGTAGGTCTTTATTTTCTGAGGCGATACCAATATCGAGCTTGTGTTGTTTTAGTTCTAAAACTCTTACATTCTTTCTCCTTTCATTTGAGTAGGGATTGTACAAAGCTTGTATGTGGCTATGTTTACATTGATGTATGGGCTATGCCAAAATTGCTAATCGGTTAGATGGTTACGAGATGAGACAATCTTTGAAGACTATCTTCTATATTATGTATATACTTATGTGAAATAAGAGTAGAAGGCTATGTAACCTTCCTATATGAAGGGTTTATGTATACTCGATATACATATATATATATATATATATATATATATATATATGTATGTAGAGGTCTATGTAAACATCCAAGTAGAAGTAATTAAAAAGTTTCAAATTTTCCGCTAAATCTGACCTATAAATGTAATGATGTAAACTAAGAGGCTAGTTTCGTCCTCAAAGACGATGCTGACGCTGGTTAAGTCTAGGTGGTAAGCCCAGATGTGACAAACGTGGTATCAGAGCATGAGGTTTAACTATCTTTGATTCAATATCATTCTCAACCACATCTATGTAAGTTTGTATTCATAATTGTGAAGTGCGATACTCTTATGGATAGGAACCTACGTGAAACCGAGGAAACTCTCACTTTCTTGAAAAATCTAATATCGAGCCATTAGAGTATACTTATTGTGTGTTTTTGCATCTAATCCCTTCATTGAGATTATAGGCAATGAATACTAGAAGGAATTCGGCACGAACACTTCAAGAAGAGATTTGCAATTTGGGAGCTCCTTCGCATGATGATCAAGTGCCTCCTCTTGAGAAAGGTGAGAATGATGACCAAACGCCGGTGAATCCTCCTCCTTTGACAAATGAGAACATAGGGGCCGCTCCCTTCCAAATGGCCCAAGCCATTACTACAGAAGCACAAGCCACCACCGCTCAAGCTCAAGCTATGATGGCCCAAGCTAATCGGGAGGTTGTACCCCGAGCTCATCAACAAGTTGCTACTATGGCCTCCCGTCTAAGAGATTTCACTCGGATGAATCCTCCTACTTTCTACGGGCCTAAGGTTGAAGAAGACCACCAATTGTTCTTTAATGAGGTCTACAATATACTCTTAGCAATGGGGTTGTCTACTAGTGAGAAGGTCGAGTTAGCCATATATCAACTCAAGGATGTGGCTCAAGCATGGTATGTCCAATGGAGTGATAATAGGTCATTAAGGGGTAGTTCGGTGACTTGGAGATCTTCAAGAAGACTTTTCTTGATCAGTTCTTTCCTAGGGAGATGAGGGAAGCTAAATTTGTGGAGTTCATCAACCGTTATCAAGGAGGTATGAGTGTTCATGAATACTCTTTGAAATTGACTAAATTGTCAAAATATGTTACTTCTTTGGTTTCTAATCCTAGAGATGAAATGAGCCCACTTTGTGACGGGGTGATCAGAT
Source organism: Solanum pennellii (assembly GCF_001406875.1). NCBI lineage: Eukaryota > Viridiplantae > Streptophyta > Magnoliopsida > Solanales > Solanaceae > Solanum > Solanum pennellii. The sequence goes on from NC_028645.1 coordinate 27,167,450, forward strand.
GATTTACAAGACGAGTGTCATTCGGCTGTGCTACACGACAATATGAACATTTCCTATGTTATGGTGCATGTCAAACATGTGGATGAGGCAAGGGCTAAGAGGAAGAGTAGAGATGCTAAGAGGTCAAGATCTTTTGATGGTGGTCCTTCAAAGAATAGAATTGAGATACAAGAAAATTCTAGATTTATGAAGCGGGTTTCTAATCAAATTACTTCCAAATTCCCTAAGGCTAGTGTTGATTGGGTGTCTAAACCTAATCCTAATAAGGGAAAGGGAACTAGTTCACCAATCGAGAAGCAAACATGTGTAAAGTGCGGCAAGAAGCACTATGGTGATTGCCTTAATAGAACAGACAATTGTTTTGGTTTTGCTAAAATTTGGCATAAGGTTAGGATTTGGCCTAATGTGAGGGGTCAGTACAAGGGTTGTGGTCAAACTCAAGCAAGTTGTTCGAATGAGGATCAAAAGTAGAACCGCTTCTATGCTCTCCGCTTTAGGGACGAACAAGAGACTTCTCCCAACATGGTGACTGGTATGTTGAAAGTCTTCTCTATTGATGTATATGGCTTACTTCTCCAAACGTAGTCGTATTCTACCCCTCTAGTAGTCAAAAAAGTTTGACATTTTGCACTATATTTTACATGAACCTTTTATGGTGTCTACACCGGTGGGTGAGTCAATTATTGCAAAAAGGGTGTATACAACTTGTCCAATAATGTTGCCCAATAGAGTTTCGTATGTTGAACTTGTAAAACTTGATATGCTTGATTTTGATGTCATTTTGGGTATGGATTGGTTGCATGCTTGATTTTTCTCTATTGATTGTAGAACGAGAGTGGTGAAGTTTAACTTTCCAAATGAGCTCGTTGTAGAGTGGAATGGGAGAAATTTAATTCCTAGAGGTCGTATCATCTCTTGTCTAAAATCATGCAACATGATCTCTAAAGGTTGTCTATACCATATTGTTAGAGTCCAAGATTTAGACTCCGAAATTCCTCCCATTGAGTTGGTCCCCGTAGTGAGTGAATTTCCACGGGTCTTTCCTAATGATCTTCCCGGTATTCCTCCCAAATGGGAAATTATCTTTACTATATATTTTCTACATGCTACAAATCTCTTTTCAATTCCTCCTTATCATATGGCTCCGGCCGAATTGAAAGCGTTGAAGGCTCAACTCAAAGATTTGTTAAACAAAGTCTTCATAAGACCTAGTATTTCTCTATGGGGTGCTCCGGTTTTATTTGTGAAAAATAAAGATGGGTCCTTAAGGATTTGTATTGATTATCTCCAACTCAATAAAGTCACTATGAAGAGTAAGTATCCTTTCCTCTCGGATTGACGACTTGTTTGATCAACTCCAAGGGGAAAGCTACTTTAATAAGATTGACTTGATATCGGGGTATCACCAACTTATGGTGAGAGGTGAGGATATACCAATGACGTAATTTTGAACTAGATATGGTCACTATGAATTCTTAGTAATGTCCTTTGGTCTCACAAATACTCTTGCAGCGTTTATGCACCTCATAAATAGGGTGTTTTGAAATTACCTAGATTTAATTTTAATTGTCTTCATTGACGACATCTTGGTTTATTCAAAAAATTAGGGTAATCACATGAACCATTTGAGGGTGGTGTTGAAGTACTTAAAAAACATCAATTGTTTGCCAAGTATAGAAAATGTGAGCTTTGGTGAGGTCGGTGACATTTCTTGGTCATATCATCTATAGTGAGCGAGTTGAGGTTGATCAAAGGAAAATAGAATCAGTGAAATATTGGCCTAGAACATTGAATCAAAACGACATTAGGAGTTTCTTGGGTTTAGCGGGTTATTGTCGGAGGTTTGTGGAGGGTTTTACGTCCATTGCATCTCCCTTGACTACATTGACCCAAAAGTGTAAGATGTTTGAGTGGTCGGAGGCATGTGAGAGAAGCTTATAAATTTTGAAAGACTGGCTTACTTCCACTCTGGTGTTGACTTTACCGGAGGGTACAATGGTTTTTGTTGTGTATCGTGACGCATCCCAATTAGGTTTAGGGTGTGTGATTATGCAACATTGGAAGGCGATAGCCTATGCTTCTAGGAAACTTAAGGTGCATGAGAGAAACTATCCAACTCATGACCTTGAGTTAGCTGTCGTGGTATTTACCTTGAAAATATGGAGGGATTACCTATATGGTGTCCATGTCGATGTGTATACCGACCATAAGAGTCTCAAATATGTGTTTACCCAAAAGGATTTGAATCTCCGATAAAGAAGGTGGTTAAATTGTTGAAAGATTACGACATGAGTGTCCTCTATCACCCCGGCAAGGCCAATGTGGTTGTGGATGCTCTAAGTCGTATGACTATGGGTAGTGTGTCTCACATAGAAGAAGCCAAGAAAGACCTAATTAAGGATGTACATATGTTGGTTAGGTTGGGTGTGAGATTGGAAGATTCTCCGAATGGTGGTTTCATAATCCATCATAACTCCGAGTCATCATTGGTAGTTGAGGTGAAGTCCAAATAATACCTTGATAATTCATTGATGCAGTTGAAGGAATCGGTCCTTGGTAAGCTTAATGAGGCATTCTCCTTAGGGGAGATGTTGGTTGGAGGTACCAAGGAAGATTATGTGTTCCCAAAGTAGATGAGTTGAGGAACCGGATCCTTGAGGAATCCCATGGGTCCCGCTACTCCATTCATCTGGTTTCGATAAAAAATTACCATGACCTTAGGAAAGTATTTTGGTGTGAAGTTGTGAAGGACATAGCGGAGTTTCTTGCGAAATGTCAAAATTGCCACCAAGTGAAAGCCGAACATCAAAAGTCGGGTGCCTTATTAAAAGAAATCCAAGTTCCTACTTGGAAGTGGGAAGACATCAATATGGATTTTGTAGTGGGTTTACCTCCGACTCAAAGGAAATATGACTCTATATGGGTGGTTGTGGATAGGTTGACCAAGTCCGCTCACTTTATTCCCATAATGTCTACTTATTTTTGTGGAAGATTCTGCTAGGATCTTCATATATGAGATTATGTGTCGCCATGCTATTCCACATCATATCGGATCGGGGTGCACAGTTCACATCTAGGTTTTGGAGGTCATTCCAAGAAGGTTTAGGTACTAAGGCAAAGTTCAGTACCGCTTTTCATCGCCAAACGGATGGTCAAGCGGAGTGTACTATTCAAACGCTTGACAATATGCTTAGGGCTTGTATTATTGATTTCAACGGAAATTGGGATGTGCATTTGCCTTTGGTGGAGTTTGCTTATAATAATAATTCTCATTCATCCATTTCCATGGCTCCATATGAAGACTTGTTTTATAGAAGGTGTAGGTCTCCTATTGGATGGTTTGAAGTGCGTAAGCCTTCGATTCTTGGTCTCGATTTGATTTATAAGACTTTAGAGAAAGTTCCTATCATAAGTAAACGGTTGGAAACGACCTATAGTCGGCAAAAGTCTTATGCCGATCATAGGAGAAGGGAATTGGAGTTTGAAGAAGGTGATAAGGTATACTTAAAAATCTCACTTATAAAAGGGGTTGTTAGATTTGGCAAGAAAGGGAAGTTGAGTCCTCTTTATGTGGGTCCCTATGAAATTTTTCAAAGAGTTGTCAAGGTTGCCTATGTATTGAAACTTCCTAGTTAATTGGCATCGGTTCATTCGGTTTTCCCTGTTTCTATGCTTAGGAAGTGTATCGGTGATCCCGAGTCTATTCTTCCTTTTGAGGGTCTCTATGTTAAGGATAACCTCTCTTATAAGGAAGTTCCGGTTAAAATTATTGATTGGCAAGTCAAGATGTTGAGGAATAAAAAGGTGGCTTCCGTAAAGGTGTTACAGAAGAATCACCTAGTTGAGGTGCAACATGGGAGGCCAAGGCCGACATGAAGTCCCGTTACCCTCATCTATTTGATAACAAAGGTTAGTAGTTCCTACTAATTGTCACAACCGGGGAGCACCCCCTTGAAATAACATGACATACTTGACCTCTCGGAGGTCTTATACAAGCCCATAGTTATCATTCATCGCATCGACATAGTAAATTTAGCGGAAACTTTAAAAATTTTCATAGCACCTCATATGCTAGAAACTTTACTTCATATACATATACAATATAAGTCATAATGCATAGATAGACTCTAAGTCTCTTTGTCATCTTATACTCAACAACATTAGAATACATTAGGGACACGACCCTTAAAAACACATTACAAAGCTATACAATATTGAGACACTTTACAATAAAGACATAAGTAGGAGATCCTTGGACTTAAGATTCCTTTCATTGAGCTTGGGAATCATCTATAAAGCTCTTCACCATTCAAGACATCCATAAAGCATCCATAACCTGCACTTTGTGTAAAAAGTAGAGAAGAATGGGATTAGTACAAGAATGCACTAAGTATGGTAACCAAGCAAAAACATGCATTTAAAAAGGGACATTTTCTTGAAATCATACTTCATGCCTTTTTGAGTAAATCCTTTTAAAATATTTAACAATAGAATTTACATCATTTTAATAATTCGTATAAACACAATCAAAGGCCAAACATCATAGAAAATCACATATAGAATTTAAGTCCCATTTGAGGTCATTTTAAAGTGAGCTCAATCTTTTTAACATTGAACTCTTTCTTTTTAATTCATTATCCTCCCAAGTAACCCTTTAGGTATACTTGGTGCAATGAATCACCTTAGGATCACAAGGAAAACCCTACATATCATCAATACAAGACAACACATACCATCATAGAAGTATAATACAACATAGACATAGTTAAGTCAAGACCTTCATTGTATAGTCAACAAGATCTACATCATGCATAAAGACTCATATCATGCACATCTTCATAACAAGTAGACAAATACTACAATGTCATGCATAAGGAACACATACATAGTTACATGCATTAGAACACCTTCCTAGAACTTCCTAAGGAGCTACTTGTGCAATGTCTAGATGGGTTCATTACTTCCACCTATCCTAAGCAATCTCCCTTAAGTCACTCTATTTAGGGTCCTACTCATTTAATTCCATTGTCCATTTTACTTTAGGGAAGCTATAGCCTTAACCGACATAGACCATGTGATGCTAAACATGGAATCCGGTGTCATAGAACCCCACACCGAAAGGAGGTGGTCTACCGGCCAAAGTAGAACCAAATGTGACATAGCTTTCTAGGTGGATCAACTAGCTAGTATCCTATGGTGTCAACATAGTTATGGAACTTGGAGGTACATGTGAAAATCCTCGTTATACCAAGATTAGGCATTGCAGTTATTCACGTATGGAAACCCTATTTATTCCCATTAAGGCGTTATGGTTGTCGACTTCATGAGATTTATGGTGACCTACCTTCCTACCATAGGAAGGGACACACACTCAAATTCAAATTCACTCGGTGTTAAGCTAAGTTCCCTTCATTGAAAACCTTTATTATATTTTTGCTTTATAAAACATAGGTTTAGCAGTCATCCCCTCATATGCTGAACTCATAGGTCATAGATGAAAGTTCATCAACCTAAATCACGTAAACAATCCCTTCACATGAACATAGCATATGTAAAGCATCACCTAGTTTAGGGTACACATGAACACACTTGTTCATACATACATATCATGCATATAGAAACAAAAACTAGAACTATCCTATCAAGGTACGCATGTCCAATGCATAGGCAAAGTCCCACACCCTTGCTCATACTAGTACACCTATAAAGTCATCCTAGCTAAGGAAATACGTATCATACTTTCACAAATATCATCTTCACATGCATAGTAGTAGACACTAGTGAATATGAGAACTAGCTTTCATTTAGACACCATGACCTATACTACTAGTAACATGCACATAAAGTGAGTGTGTGTGTACATTGGTCAACATGATCACATAATGGCTATCAACAACATATTGGGGCAGCCACCCTCTTAGACCATAATAATCTTTCATGCATAAACCACACAACACATAATAGCATAGGTAGACATGCCAACTTCATATTACACTTAAGACTCCTAACTTGTGATATTCATGCATTCACATAGGGATACATAGGTAAGGGATTGTAACCATTTTTAACTCATTAATGCCAGCACCTATACTTTACCCTAACATGAATATACACATGCTTACACAATAGCCATACAACCAAAATCACAACTAGAATTTGAAAGTAGGCATAATCTTCACATAGTATCATCATAAGCACATGTTCATATATTCATCAATTTGCCTTCAAGGCCATGGTCAACACATATATAATGTTTTTTAAGTAAACACCGCCACCATAAGTTGACAATACCACACAATGTCATACAAGGCTTCATCATCTACAATACCATAAGGAAAGTAGAAGAGATAAGCATTCTTACCAATTTATCACCCTTTGATCATCATTGATCAATACACCTTGTTCATCAACAATTCACATATAGGTCAGTAGCTAAATGTAATTTAATCATAAAAGGAACCATGTACAAGTTGCTACAAGATCATACTATAACATAATGCAAGATATCTCACATGTATTAGGAAGTAGAGAATCCTAAAGCATCAACTAACCTCCCTATTTTAATTCATAAATCATCATGTATCACTAATATTAGGTTAGTATCTAAATAGATATAAATAAAATATAAATCATGCTTCATCTATCCTAAAATTATGATCAAATAAGGTTCATTACAACATTCAAATTGTAGACTAGAAGAACCTAGATCAATTCATGCTAAAATACCTTTTCTTTGATCACCAAGAACATATACCCACAATCCATTAATATCATCAATATAAGGAAGTAGATAAGGACAACATGTTCTAAAGAAATCATACTACCATTGCTATAACCTTGAGATCACTGTGGATATGCTATTTAAGACATCAACGGAAATTAGAAGAATCATAGGCTAACCACCATTGATCAACATGAATCACTTAATATAATTTCAACCAATTTATTAACATAAGGAAGTAGATACATGAACCATAACATAATCGAATTACACTTTTATACCTTAAAAGGTCAACATTACAGTGAACCATGGAAAACTAGAGCAAACATGTTCAAATCTTCATACATTGATTCAAATTGGTTATTCATAAATAATTCACCATTAATATACATAGTAAACATTAGATATAATCATATTAACATAATTGAATCATAAATCGACATGCATAAGATCAAGATCATAAAGCCATACATACGCTAAAATCGAGTTTGTCAATAGGATTGAAAATCATGTCCAAATCAGTAGATAATCATCAATACATTCATATTATGCTTTTTAAATCAATTTAACAAATAACCAATGGCTAGAAAGAAGAAGCAACACTTCATCATATTTTTCTCTTTGAAAGCTTTGAGATTAACTCTCTAAATGGAAGTATAACTAGAGAGAAGGATCACCATACATTTGCCTACATCAAAACCTCTAAATCTTTATGATTCATCCATGAAAATCAAATCTTAAATCTGTTCTTGAGCTTCACCAACAATGGTGGTTTCTAGAGAGAATATTTTTGAAGGGAAAGGTTAATTTCGTGGGAAAGGATTTGGAATGGGTTCCTCACGTGTTAGCTGACTTATATACACTTCAAATTTACTAAATAAACCAATTATAGTCAGGTTAGGATGTGGGTTAAATTTTCCATTCACCCCTTTAATGAAACAGACGCAGGCTACAGATTGGAGGCCACCATCGACAGAAGCACCCATTGGTCGTATATCATTCAACGGGCCGTTCATAGGCTTCCATCGATTGGTACTTAGCCAATATTTTGCTTGAGACCTGCCCAAGATAATTTCCAATCGACTATACCTCACCTACGGCCGTTGGTTGATCAACAGGCCGTAGATTGACACTCCCAAGGCAGTGTCTCGACCATGCTTGGGTCCTTCTTGTGGGGCCTTTTACGGGGCCCTTTAGAAGTCGTACCCGGACGTTTCCAACGTGAATACAACCCTTAACAATTTTTAAACCTTCCACATGAGTTTCACTCCAAAAAAATACCTGCAAGTCGTCCAAACAGGCTACTCCCCATCGAGACACACGTTGAGCGTCTTAAGGGATATCTTTCGAACGCCTTGGACGTTCTTGGTCGTTTGACCTCCCAACTTCTCGAAACTTAATATACCATCATTAAACATAATTATAACTCATTTAAAGACGTCAAAATCTCATTACACACAAGTATAAGCATGCATAGATACATGAAGCACATAGACGACTAGTCGTCAAACATTTTGGTCGTCCCTTGATGTTCAACTTCTAAATCACTTCAAACTTTACACACTGCCTCTAAACCATATTATAAGTAATTTTATGACCTTAGAACCTTAAGAAAAACATGTTATGCTCTAGAAACCCTATCTCATTTTGGGGTCTTACAATATCCCCTACTTGGGAACATTCGTCCTCGAATGACACTTAGGGCTCTTTAACCACAACAAGGACTTCAAAGCATCATAGAGCAGTTTATAACATTTATAACAACATCAAATCATTTTAGCACTCAATTCACACAAGCAAGCAAAAACCATTACTTATTCACTCTTTTATGCATCAAATACAAAGGTTCTTATCATGTTCATAGGAGGAACATTGTTCTCCTAATCATAATATGGTCATTACACCTTAATTCATTAAGAGATCATCTTGCAAGGACAAAACATAGGTAGATTTCAACAACACTCAATAAGAAATTTAGGCACTCTTACTTCAATGCACATAGACTTGAGTTAATTTAATCAACAAAGATCTTCATTAGTTAGACCTAGTGCCATGAAGGTCATACTCAATCATACCATGCTTAGTGGTGTCCATGGAGGAATGTCCTTCTCCTCAACACACTTACATGTATCGTGAGTTCACACCTTAGAAAAGCACAAGGTCAATTTCCTCTTAAAATGAGAGATTCTCAACTTTCAACCAAGATATGCTCATGATTCCTTCCTAGTGAAGTCTAAGTGGTAATTCACATCAAGAACATCACAACAATTTGGAATTAATTTCACAAAATATCATTTTCTAACAATAGTACTCACCTTCACAATAAGCATATTTTGAGATGAATCACACAAATCATAGGCACACACATGAGCACTTAGCTAAACATGCTTTAGCTTTTCAAGAATGAGCCTACAATTATGCATTCCAAATCATAAAAGTCACATATATTTTAAGAGACTCAATACATTTCATTTGAAAGAGACAACTTTTAATTATAATGCTAAACATTACACCTCACAAGTGACTTCTACCATGTTTCTCATCTTATCTCATGAAGTCAAATCCACAACTAGCATATCAAGATGCAATTTAACTTGAGAAAACATGGATTTTATCAAAAAATTTCTTCATGCACTTTGGGATCTTCAGAATATCCTTAAGGTAATGCCAATCAATACATACCAAACATATAAGGTCAAGCAATTCATTCTTTATGAAAAACTCTTATTCATCAAAAACCTTACTAAAAATTCAATAGATTCAATTTCAAGCCAAAATAGAAGGTCAATGGTAGAAAATATCTACAACCTTGCTACTCCATCACCATCCCCCACTTAGGGTAAACCCAATTAAGAGCAACTTGACCCAAACTTAAGAGGATATTAACTAATCAACCTTCATTTTTATTGCTAAAAAAGTTATTACATTTTTAGAAGGATTTACAGTAAGTTATCATAGAAACACCAAGGTATTCTAAACTTCATCTCCTAGGCAATTTATCCCCCAATTATCAAGTTAGGTCATCTCATTCAACCACATAAGGCATCCACACAATACAATAAGCACCAAGGTCATACATCATTAGGGGAAACAATATAGGAGACTTAGCCTTAAGGACTCTTTATTTTCTTTCAACATTAATAAAAGGCAACTTCTAGGTCAAATCAAACCCACATCATCACCCTACTAAGATAAGAGTACTACCCTAAATTTTAGGGGAAACAACAGTTCCACAATATAAAGGGACTCACAACACAATAAGAAGTTAGAAACAAATCTACGACTCATCATGCCATAAGACACTCATTCTTCATTCAAAATAGAAAAACTCCTTTTTACATTCATTATCATGTTCATATATATCAATTCTATACACATTTCATCAACATATAATCAAAGAACAATTTAGTTGATTTTTCAAAATTCTTACAGTAAACTGTTTATTACTATAGTGAACATGCTTCAACATTCCAAAAATGCAACTTTTAGGCAATTGATGGGAAAAGCATGAGAAGATGAGATACAAAACATTACCAACTCATCCTACAAAAGTATTCATACTATCATCATACCTAGGATCAAGACTATGCAAAGGACTCCAATCCATACGAGGCAACTTATAATAGACTACATAGATACAAAGGAAACATTGAACACCTTTAAGTACATAATCTTATGGTATCATGATTCTATAGGTAGTCACTAAGCATTTCAATTTCAAATCATCGTATTAGGTTACCATCATACAAAACCATATAGTAACACAATATTCCCAAAAGAAACTCATTCTAACAATAATAACTTCTAACATGCTTTGACTATATCATGACATATATTTCTCCATATAACATGCTATTTCACATAGACTTCATATATAGCCATAATTGGCATCACATCATCAAAACATACCAAAATTCACCTTCACACATACTCATTCAAACCAAAAAAAATCAAGATAAGCATTTAAACTCACTTTTTCTCCCTCAAGCATAAATATTATCATCCAAGCAATCACATCTAAAAAGACTACCGGACAAGAAAACATAAGAGAGAGATCTTATAGAGTTAAGTTCTATGGAACGATATAAGAATGATGAAGAAGGGAAACTTTATTGTCCTATAGCCTCTCGTACCATTTAATTTGTCGCGACTCACCACCAATGATACAAGACTTTATTAGATGTGGCAAAATGAGATTTCTTGGAACCTAAACCACTTTTAAACCTCGTGCATTGATACCATGTTTGTCACAACCGGGGAGTACCCCCTAGAAGTAATATGGCATACTTGACCTCTTAGAGGTCTCATACAAGCCCATAATTATTATTCATCGCATCGACATAGTAAATTTAGCGAAAAATTTAAAACTTTTCATAGCACCTCATATGCTAGAAACTTTGCTACATATATATATATAATATGAGTCATAATACATATATAGACTCTAAGTCTATTTGTCATCTTAGACTCAACAACAATAGAATACATTAGGGACACGACCCTTAAAAACACATTGCATAGTTGTACAATATTGAGACACTTTACAATAAAGACATAAGTAGGAGATCCTTGGACTTAAGGATTCCTTTCATTGAGCTTGGGAATCATCTATCAAGCTCTTCACCATTCAAGACATACTTTAAGAATCCATAACCGACACTTTGTGTTAAAAGTAGAGAAGAATTAGATTAGTACAAGAATGCACTAAGTAGGGCAACCATGCAAAAACATACATTTAAAAAGGAACATTTTCTTGAAATTATACTTCATGCCTTTTTGAGTAAATCCTTTTAAAATCTTTAAAAAAAAGCATTTACATCATTTCTATACTTCATATAAACACAATAAAAGTCCAAACATCATAGAAAATCACATACAGTATTTAAGTCCCATTTGAGGTCACTTTAAAGTGAGCTCAATCTTTTTAACATTGAACTCTTTCTTTTAATTCAATAGCCTCCCAAGTAACCCTTTAGGGATACTTGGTGCAATGTATCACCTTAGGATCACAAGGAAAACCCTACATATCATCAACACAAGACAACACATACCATCATAGAAGTATAATACAATATAGACATAGTTAACTCAAGACATTCATCATATAGTCAACAAGGTCAACCTCATGTATAAAGACTCATATCATGCACATCTTCATAACAAGTAGAAAAATACTACAATGTCATGCATAAGGAACACATACATAGTGATATGCATTAGAACACCTTCCTAGAACTTCCTACGGATCTACTTGTGCAATGTCTAGATGGGTTCATTACTTCCACCTATCCTAAGTAGCGTCCCTTAAGTCATTCTATTTAAAGTCCTAGTCATTTACTTCCAATGTCCATTTTACTTTAGCGAATCTATAGACTTAACCGACATAGACCATGTGATGCTAAACATGGAATCCGGTGTCATAGAACCCCACATCAAAAGGAGGTGGTATACCGGCCAAAGTATAACCAAATGTGACATAACATTCTAGGTGGATCCACTAGCTAGTATCCAATGGTGACAACATAGTTATGGAACTTGGAGGTACATGTAAAAACCCTCTTTATGCCAAGATAAGGCATTGTAGTTATTCACTTATGGAAACCCTATTTATGCCCATTGAGGCATTGTGGTTATCCATTTCATGAGATTTATGCTGACCTACCTTCCTACCATAGGAAGGGACACACTCTCATTTTCAAGTTCACTCAGTGCTAAGCTAAGTTCCCTTATTTGAAAACCTTTATCATATTTTTGCTTTATAAAACATAGGTTTAGGAGAGTCCTCCCCTCATATGCTTAACTCATATGTTATAGATGAAAGTTCATCAACCTAAATCATGTAAAGAATCCCTTCACATGAACATAGCATATGTAAAACATCATCTAATTTAGGGTACACATGAACACACCATTCAAGGCCCTTCTCTTGACTAGGTCTTCATACATGTGTGTGTGTATACATATATTTGAGCAAACCTTTCACATAACACATTAAGACACACATGTTATACATACATATCATACATATAGAAACCAAAGCTAGAACTATCTTATCAAGGTACACATGTGCAATGCATAGGCAAAGTCCCATACCCTTGCCCATACTAGTACACCTATCAAGTCATCCTAGCTAAGGAAACATGTACCATACTTTGCTAAACATCATCTTAACATGCATAGTAGTATACACTAGTGAATATGAGTACTACCTTTTATTTAGACACCATGACCTATACTACTAGTAACATGCATGTAAAGTGAGTGTGTGTGTACATTGGTCAACATGATCACATAATGGATATCAACAACATTTTGGGGCATCCACCCTCTTATACCATAATACTCTTTCAAGCATAAACCACACAACACACAATAGCATAGGAGAGAAGCCAACTTCATATTACACTTAAGACTCCTAACTTGTGCTATTATTGCATTCACATAGGGGTACACAGTTAAGGGATTATTAACCCTTTTTAAATCATCAATGGAAGCACCTATACTTTACCCTAACATGTATATACACATGCTTACACAATAGTCATACAACTGAAATCACGATTAGAATAGGAAAGTAGGCATAATCTTCACATAGTATCATCATAAGCACATGTTCATATATTCATCAATTTGACTTCAATTACATGGTAAACACATATATAATGACAATAAAGTAAACACCTCCACCATAAGTGGACCATACCACACAATGCCATACAAGGCTTCATCAACTACAATACTATTAGGAAAGTAGAAATAATAAGCATTCTTACAAATTTCTCACCCTTTGATCATCATTGATCATTACACCTTTTTAATCAATAATTCACATATACGGCATTATCTTAATGTACTTTAATCATAAAAGGAACGATGTCCTAAAGCATCAACTAACCTCCCTAGTTTAGATAATCAATCATCATTTATCAATAATATACATTTAGGGAAGTAGATAAATAGATATAAATCAAATCTAAATCATGCTTCATCTACCCTAGAATTAAAATCACAAGGTTCATTACAACATTCAAATTATAGACTAGAAGAACCTAGTTCAATTCATGCCAAGATTCATTTTCTTTGATCATCAAGAATTCGTACCCACAATCCATTAATATCATAACTATAAGGAAGTAGATAAGGACAACATGATCTACCCGAAATCCTACTACCATTGCTATAACCTTGAGATCATAGTGAATATGCTATTTAAGACATCAATGGAAAGTAGAAGAATCATAGGCTAAATAACATTGATAAACATGAATAACTTAATACAATTCAATCAATTTATTAACCTAAGGAAGTATCTACATGAACCACAACATAATCGAATTACACTTTTATACCTTAAAAGGTCAACATTATAGTGAACCATGGAAAACAAGACCAAACATGTTCAAATCTTCATACATTGATTCACATGGGTAATTAATCAATGATTCAACATCAATATACATACTAAACAGTATACATAATCATATTAACATAATTGAATCACAAATTGACATGCATAAGATCAAGATCATAAAGCCATACATAGGCTAACATCGAGTTTGTGAAAGAGCATGGGTTCATCATGCAATAGGATTGAAAATCACGTCCAAATAAGTATATAATAATCAATACATTCATATTATGATTTTGAAATCAATTTAAGAAAGAACCCATGGCTAGAATGAAGTAGAAGCACTTGATCATATTTTTCTCTTTGAAACCTTTGAGATTAACTCTCTAGATGAAAGCATAACTAGAGATGATGGATAATAATACCTTTGTCTACATTAAAACGTCTAAAACTTTATGACTCATCAATTTAACTCCAAGATTAAATCTGTTCTTCAGCTTCACCAATAATGGTGGTTTCTAGAGAGAATATTTTTGGACAGAAAGGTTAATTTCGTGGGAGAGGATTTGGAATGGGTTCATCACGTGTTAGATGACTTATATACACCAAAAATTTACTAAATAAACCTATTATAGTCAGGTTAGGACGTTGGTTTAATTTCCCATTCACCCCTTTAATGAAACAAATGCAGGCTACAGATTGCACGCCACCATCGACGGAAGCACCTAATGGTCGTAGGTCTGTCGACGGGCCGTTCATAGGCTTCCGTCGATTGGTAATTAGACAATTTTTGGATTGATACCTGCCCATGGTAAATTCCATTCGATGAGACCAAACCTGCGGGCCGTCGTTTGGTCCATCAATTGACACTGCCAAGGCAGTGTCTCGACCAGCCTTTGGTCCTTCTTGTGGGGCATTTTGCGGGGCCCTTTAGAAGTCGTACCCAAAATTTTCCAACGTGAATACAACCCTTACAAAGTTTTAGACCTTCCACATAAGTTTCATCTAAAAAAACACCTACAAGTCGTCTAAACAGGCTAGGCCCCATCGATTCACACGTTGAGCGTTTTAAGGGCTATCTTTCGAATGCCTTGGACGTTCTTGGTTGTTTGACCTCCAAACTTCTAAAAACTTCATATACCATATATAAACATCATTATAACTCATTTACATACTTCAAAATATCATTACACACAAGTATAAGCATGCATAGACATATGAGGCACATAGGCAACTAGTCGTCGAACGTTTTGGTCGTCCCTTGACGTTCGACTTCCAAATCACTTCAAACTTTACACACAGACTCTAAACCATATTATAAGTTATTTTAGGACCTTAAAACCGTAATACAAATATGTTATGATCTAGACACCCTATCTCATTTTTGGGTCTTACACTAATAATGAAAATATTGACTAAAAATTGAAGTTACTTTGATTTTGGTGAAGTCTTGAAAAATGTGCATTTTTAATAGCTTTAAATTTTGAATGTTAATTCTTATTGATATATTATGATAATGATGTTATAAAAGGTTTATACCCTATTACCTAAACTAAGATATGATTGATAATAAAGGCTTAGACATTTCAAAAAGGTACTCTAGCTTAACACCGAGTTGACTAGAGTGAGGAGTGTCCCTTCCCACTTAGGGAAGGTAGGATCACTAATGTAATCTTGATATTGGAGACTACAATGCATGTATCATAAAAAGGGTCCCAACTATATCTCATAGTTCTTGAACTATGTTGCCCCCATAGGAATTCTAGCTAGTGGATCCACGTAGTTGCTATGTTTCATGTTTCGGTACTACCTTGGCAAGTAGTCAGCATTCCTTCGGTGTATGGTTTAATGACACCGGATTCCACATTATCTCATTTGGTCTATGTTGGTTAGGGCAAGATGTTCCCTAAAGATAAAATGAACTAAAGGATTGAACTCTAACTATGATAAACTAAGGGGTATAGCTTAGTCTAGGTAGGGGTATGGGACTCTACCTAAGCATTGCACTAGGTAACCTTGAGGGGAGTCTTAGGAGAACGTTTTTATGTATGATTACTCTTAAAATGTTATACGACATGTAAATGATGAACTTGCACATTATTGATACTATATGTTAATTTGCTCACATATGGAAATGTGTTAGTTTATATGGTTAAAGTAAGATGATATATACACCTAAATGTCATGTTATGTGAAGTAGGATATTAGTAATTATTCTTATTGAGTTACTTGATTGAGTAAGGTTATGGGGCTTTTCTTGGTTATTGCACTTGTTGACTTGATAGGGGTTTATGGGTAATTGTCTTGCTTTGGTTATAATGAAATGTACTCTTATTAATGCTTATTATTAACATGACTTGATGATAGAGTTACTTGAGTATGTATCTACTTATATGATATGTATGGTTGACTTGAACAGACTTGATGTTGGTGTTCTTGTAATGTACATACCTATGACTTAATGTATATGCAATATTGATTGGTATGGTTTTGTTGAGTGTGCATAAAGGTTTAAAATTAAAAGCGCATACTTTATGAGATGTCCCTTTTTCTTAGCATGATTTTAAAGTATGTGTGCATATGGTCTCATACGTAGTACAAGTGGCTTACTAACTCGATATCTTCCTTTTTCCGTAATATTTTAGGTTCCGGTTGTTGAAGTGTTTTGGAAGGCTACTTGAAGAAGGCTTGGATCTTTTGATCATCTAAGTAGGGTAGGTCGTCATTTTCCAAGGACGATGCCAATATCGAGCTTTTGTTGTTGTTTTCGATCTAAGGCTCTTACATTCTATCTCATTTCATTTGAGTACGGATTGTATAAAGCCTATATATGGCTATCTTTACATTGATGTATTGGCTATGCCCAAATTGCTAACTGTGTTAGATGGTTATGATATGAGACAATCTTTGAAGACTATCTTCTATATTTTATATATACTTATGTGCAATAAGAGTAGAAGGGTATGTAACCTTCCTATACGAAGGGTCTATGTATACTCGATATATATATATATATATATATATATA
>NC_028645.1:27184659-27188290 GCF_001406875.1 Solanum pennellii
TATATATATATATATGTTATGTGTATGTAGAGGTCTATGTAAACCTCAAAGTAGAAGTAATTAAAAAGTTCTAAATTTTCCGCTAAATTTGACCTAAGAATGTAATGATGTAAACTAAGAGGCTAGTATTAATCCTCAAAGAGGACGACGACGCCGGTTACGTCCAGGGGTTAAACCTGGATGTTACACTCACAATTAACATATTCATAGCCCAAAATATATGCATAACATCATCATACATATTTCATTAGAATATTAACATCATTTATAGGTCAACATAGACATCATAGAGTAATCACGACTTTAGAAGACTTACCCCTTGCTTCCAAGATCCTTATTATTTTCAATATACAACAACCATCCAACAACATAGTGAAATACTCAGTAGAATAATCAATACTAACTCTTCAATCATAAACAACACTAATTCGTAAATTAGAATAAGGTAAAGGGTCATTTAGGAGTTCATTCAAGCATAGTCCCAATCCCAAAAAATTATATGTTATCAACTAGTTGGTATACCCCATTCGAAACCATAAATTTGATAGGGTACTTGCTTCACAGGAAATTCAAGAATTACAAGTCAAACATTCAACAATATATACTAAATCAAGCATAGAAACCATTATTTTTTCATCGATAAACATAAATTTAGAGTTAAGAAGAAAACCCACTTTGTAGAGTAAAACCCCTAGGATTTGAAATTCTTGAAAACTAGAAAACCCGCTTTCTATAGTAAAAACCCTAGGATTTGAAATTCTTGAAAACTATCTTTGAAAGGATCTCTTGGGGAAAGGAATCCCAAGAGTGAACAACCCATACCTTATTGACAAACAATCCATGAATTTGGATTGAAAAACTTGGAGTGTTCATCTTTTTCCTTAAGCTTTTCTTACTCTTCAATGGAGTTTGGAAAATAGAGATTTCTTAAGAGAGATGGGAGGAATTCGTTTAATCTGATTTGAAGGTGTAAAAGTGGTCTAGAACTGATCTAAGTTCATTATAAAGTCGTCCTATAAAATGCCGGAAAGACCCTTCACTTCTACGAGTCTTTTTATGAAGTTAAATTACCAATAATATGACTTTAACGAATCTGGGAAGTGGCTGCGCGTCGCGGGGCCAATTCTCCTTTTTTCCCTAAAATTTGGGTCGAGGCAGTGAGCCTTGTGACAGCCTCGCGTCATGAGGATGCCTCCCAAATCTTGGGCAGTAAGCCACGTGTGGGCTGCGTGTCGCGCAGCAGCCTCTTGGTTGTTGCTCGCTCAGGCTGCTTTGGAAGCCTGCCTACCCATGTTGGAATCCTCCCCAAGGACCCTTTGGGTGGTCCTTCGGGTGTCATTACCGGATGTTTGGACCCTTTGTACCACATACTACCTATCCAAAATCCTTTTACTAGTTTTAGACTTCATTTGACACTTCAAAATCTTCACCAAACATAGGGACATCAACTAGTTCAAGTTAGATAGTTTCCAGACGTCAAGGTCTTTCTTTGTCGTTTTGGATCTAACATTTTCTAAATGAACTTATTACATTAATATAGGTCTGAAAATTTCATTTTAAATATTCAATAGATTAAGCTCTAGTCTAACTCATGGAATTTTTGGAGTGTTACACCAAGGTTTTTACAATTGTTATTAAGATACCTCAATGACTTTCCTAAGGACGATTTCATGCTGTTACAGCCAACAAACCCTAAGTCCACCATTCACACAAAAAAGATGTCATTACAGCTTTCGACTTCAAGGATATCATAACCTTCTTTATAAAAGATTCCACATAAATGGCCTTCTTATCTATATTCAAGATCATATTATATTCATACATATACATTCATGAAAAAGGGACATAGATCTAACAAAACAAGACATACTCATTATAATCTTATCACATTTACAATGTCATTCATGTAGCATATAGGGTAAACTTAAATATACTTTCAAGTCACCCTACTAATTCCTATAGAAACATCATCATAGCTCAGTGTAAGACTCAGATAGTCAACTAGGGAGATTCACACTCCAACATCACGTGTACACATATAAGGCATCACTATAGTCTCTCATGATCACATCTAATTACTTAGAAGAAGACATACACAAAAACCATATAGACCTTCACAATACTTGTCATGCCTCGAGCTACCCCTGAGACGCGGGCATTTGACCTAGGACTATAAGTGATCCCAAGCTAATCCTGCTGGAATGATCATGAGCATACTAAAGATAATAAACATAATGCAGAAGCTAAATCATAATTTAAAATGAAAAGATGGGGAATACTCATATTCTATATCTGAGATATTTGAAAATAGATGAGTTTAACACAAAGAAAATATTAACTCAATTCTAAGATGAAACTAACTATGTTTGAAATAGTCTCTAACTTACTAGAAATACTGGGACAGGACCCAACTATATCTAGCAAAAACTCAAACTAAAGGACTAAAATACTGAAATGAACTCATGACTATTATCCTTGGATAATGAGGACTCACCACCGATTCTATTGAACTGGAGATCGGGAATCAATCTAAGCGTGATTTGGATGCTGAGAACCTGAACCTACAGCAGGAGAATGAGTAGCGCATATATGCTTCAGTAATTTAAAGGTACTGATAATGTAGGATAGAATAAATCTTAAATAAAACATAACTGAACAAGCACAATAACAAGTATAATATTCTGAACATGATATATTGAATTCTAAGCCAACTGGATGCAATGACAAAATTTATAACATGCTGAGATAAAGCACTAACTGAACTATAAATATTGTCAATGCAGTAGTGTTCTACTGAACTGTGGGAGCTACTAATAATTGATCATAAAATCACACGATCTAAATTATGAGTTCGATGTATACGTCCCATCGAGAGGACCCAATATACCCTGCCAGTGGTATAATGGTGTGCCGACGTGATCATTAAACTAATGCCGACAAAGGGGAACTTACAACCTACTTGGATAATAGTTCTGGGATTATTCGCGTATGCTAAACCGTAGTCGAACTCTATAATATGCTACTCCCAATGAATTAAGTGATTACCTAATTATGAATTAGTTTCTGTATATAATGGATAGCTCAAAACTAAACATGCAAACAAAGAATACAACAATTAATCTGATAGCGATGCATTAATAACTGAGACATGTATAATTGAATAACTAAAATATCTGACCTATCCTCAATAATTCAGGAACTAAAGAAATACACAGCTAGGGTTCAGAAATTAAGCCGATAATTTGAGTAATTACATTGTAATCTGATTTGGAACATATAACTAACTAATTCATAATAATCTAATGAAGTTCTAAAAACCCTAGGTCTAATCATTATATGGTAATCATGTAACGACCTGTTTAGTCGTTTTGAGCAGCAGATTTTATTTCTGGAAAAAACTGGCTGAGACGACAGAACCCACGACGGACCGTCATGGGCACGACGGACCGTCGAGGGGGTCTCGTTCCAAAATACTTAGAATTCTGAAATTTGGGTACTGAAATCGACTCTCTGAACTTCGTAACGGAATGGCAGGACGGACCGTCACGGGCACGACGGACCGTCACAGACCCTTTCGTGGAATTGAGTCTCTGAACTCTGTGACGGAGCAGCAGGACGGACCGTCGCAGGC
>NC_028645.1:27196740-27197796 GCF_001406875.1 Solanum pennellii
TTTTAGCTTCTTAGAATACTCTTAGTTTAGTAATTTGATCATAGATGTTCTTGTGGTGATGACTTCCAGATTTTGGGGAATAATAGATGTTGAATCTTAGAAGTTATTAAATTGGTTTTTATTAATGAGTTTAAGTCTTCCACATTATTTCTGTTGATATTAAATCGAAATGTTAAGGTTTAGATTGGTTGGTTCGCTCACATAGGAGGGTAAGTGTGGATGCCAGTCGCGGCTCGGTTTTGGGTCGTGACAAATCAAGTATATGAATGAAAACTATGGATCTAATTGGTGAAACGAAACCACTAGTGAATCTTACATACTTGGTGATGAAATCCACGGAGAAAATTTTAGCTTTGGGGGCTGGAACTGATGGAACCTTCACTACACCATTTTAGTCCTACGGCCACCATGGTAAAGAGTAGCCTGAACTAGCAAAAAGTGTGGCCTTTGATAAAAGGCCACACTTTATGACTTTAGGCAACACTTTTTAGGGGGTGGCCTAAAAAAGCGTAACCTTTGACATTAGGCAACACTTTTGAAGTGTTCCTGAAGAAGCAACATTTAAAGAGCGTGTCTAAAGAGGCATAAAAGCCACACTTTGGAGTATTTCATTAGCAACATTTTTATCTGATTGTACTACACTTAATAGTGTGACCTTTGTGTTGTTATGGGTTACACTTTAAAAGTGTAGCCTTTTATATCTCACCTACAACAACACTTATAAAGTGTTACTTTTCTTATTTACAAGATAAAATTTATAAACAATAAGCTACACTTTCAAAGTGTTGCAATGTTGTGTAGAATTTTTGTAGCCACAATTTAGTCACACTTGATAAAAAAATTTTTGCATATAATAATCAGAAACACTTATAAAGTGTAACTTTTCATATTTACAAGATAAAATTTATAAACAATAAGCTGCACTTTCAAAGTGTTGCAATGTTGTGTAGAATTTTTGTAGCCACAATTTAGTCACACTTACGATAAAATTTTGTTTGCATATAATAATCAGAATTATATATATATATATATATATATATATATATATATATATAT
>NC_028645.1:27198371-27212448 GCF_001406875.1 Solanum pennellii
ATATATATATATATATATATATATATATATATATATATATATATCCCTCCTATATAGAAGTGGGAGTTTATAGGGACTAACAAAGCAATACTATTTGTACAACAAGCTAACAAATGTGTACTTTACTCTTATTTATTAGTTTGGTCTATCTATTGACACGTGTAGTACAATAGTACTCTTTAGTGACACATGGATTCCACCTTCTTTACTCCATTGATTTTCAGTAGCTTCCATTTCTTCTTTCTTCCGATGCTAAACAATGGAAGAAACACTAATTTTTCAACTTCCACGGCTCTGATAAAATTGAACAAGAAGGCTGGTGTTCAAGATTAAATCGATCATTTAGGACTTCAGAAAATTCATCTTTCCTTGATTGTCACAGATATGGTCTTTTCTTCGTCTCTTTTTCCCTTTGGCGGTGAAAATTTTTCCCACCAAATCATCTATGTTCTAATTTTGATATCATGTTGTTGGATTAAAGTAAATGCTGCTACATAATGTAGTTTTATAAGACTCAATTTTTTGTTTTCCTTGTAAAAATACTTAACCTAATCTCATTTGAGGATTTCTAGATGTAAAATCATGAATTAGTTTTATATTGCTTATTTGATTTTGATTTTTATTGCGGCTAATAAATGACCACTATAGAAATATGCCAAAGAAATTGCCAACAACGCGATTCAAGTGATACGAATTAATGATATTGATTCAATTAGGACACTTAATCAAGAGAAAAAAGATCCAAACATATCAGGCCAGACTTCTGTATATTCACCAAACTATTAAGGATCTGACTTTTGCAAATTAGAGATTATATTATTTTTACTTCTCAAAAAATTGATGATAGACGGATTTTTTGTGTTTTCTGTTTGTACTAGCATGTTATTGGCCTTCATGTTTAGAAGTCAGATTTCCTCTGCATGTCACTTATTTGATGAAATTTCCTTTAAACTCTGAAGGAATATAAAACATAATAATTTGAACTATATATAACACGTTCTTCACATAGAACTACTTCCAACAACGTAGTTAACAAGTCAGGTGGAACCCAGAAGTTTAAGATAATAATCTGTTGAAGACGACTTCTTCTTTGTGGATACTACCTTGTAAGCTCATGTAGTATTATTGTTTTTGCACTTCTCTCTAAATTCTAAGGTGAAGAGTCTCTCAAAACTTGTTGTGGGGCAATACTAGATTTTTAAATTACATTTCACGAACTGATTTCAGTCACTTCTTTATCATGAATTTTAGTTTGTTTCATCCTTATCCATCTTCCGCTTTAATTTACATTTTGTCTAGATGATACACCTCCTCAGCGCATACATATAGAGATCCTGTAATTTGATCCATATGACAGATGAAAATAATTTAAAAAAAAGCTCGATAGAACCATTGACAAAGTCTAGACTATCAAAAGTGAAAAGTGATCTACACTATAGCTTCTACCATTCCATCTCTTATTGTAGCTTTGATTTTAGTGCTTAAATAAGTTTGTTTGTTTTCCAACATGGGGGCCAATAAGTGTTTTTTCCTGTAGTATGGATATAGAGAATTTTTTGCTCTTTACTATTCAAGACTTCATGAGGAGAAAGAGACTCAAGTCAAAATAATCGCACTGTTTCTATACCTTATCTCAAGTTACCGCGTAGTGCAGGTACGGGACACTTTGTCAGGAATCGTTCATTTATCAAGAAGTCATATTGCTTGAAAGCACACACAACAAATACAAGAAGAGTTCGAGCGTGAAAGCATTTACTTATGTACTTGCTAAACACTTAAGTAGCAAAGATGTATTTGATCTATTTAGTTTGACAATTGAGACTTCATTCATGTTGAGCAGTAGAATCTCAATTTTTATAATAAATTTTAATTTCTGAGGAGGCTCTGCATAACTTATGTACTTGCTCGCATTTGGATTGTCCTTATACTATTGTCGTATAAATAAGAAAGAAAAACCATGTTTTCTTAGTGAGTTGAAGTAGATTTCCCCTAGCTGTCATTAAGTTGAGATTATTCATTTGTATGCTTATTTATGATTACAATTACTTAAAAAATTCTCTTTGTAGTGTAAATTTGCAGATGATAAAAGTTAAGAAAATCTTTTAAGGCTTATCAAAATTCTCTTAATTTTGCTTCTAAATTCTACATCTATACTTTGTACCCTTAGCCTAATTATCAAAATTAATTTTGAAACTATAGTTGGCTAATATCATTGACGTTCTATACTGAGTTTGAATTCTTCCTTTTATTCCTATTGACGATTTTAAAATATATTGTTCTTCCTCTTTAGATATGCATGTATATAAGTTTCAAGACGATTGATGGACAAACATGTCTCCTTTTCCCAGGTTCATTATAGTAAGTATATTATTTCATTGACGTGGAAGCTGGATAAATGAAAAAACTAACGGAGATAAGGTCGATAGCTTGCTTTCTCGTGAAAGTACGGAAGAAGGTCGCTGAGGTAGAGTCCATAGGCAAACTTCTTAGGATGTCTTTGCCCCGTTCCCAGTTCCTTTGTTCGTTCTGGAAACACGTCTTCCTATTCCATCTTTTCTCGAATCTCCTTTAACGGAAGAAATAGAAGCTCGAGAAAGAATACCAAAACCTATTTCACTCGCTTCGCATCCAATATTAAATAAACTTCGAGAACATATCCCATGCATACATAAAAAACAATTTCTTAAAAATCTCTAATAGCAATACATTCCAAAAAACCAAATGTATTCAAAAAATATTTATGATAATCGTACATAAACTCTTTATTGTTCACTAGAAATCGAGTTTATTGCTGTCCTCTATTCATCAAATTCAATCAGCAGCATTTTCCCGCACATTCAAACGTAAATTATAATTAAATTTTTTTGTAGCTCCAATCGATCTCTTCTCTAGTTTATTCCTTTGCTCAATCTTGAACACGTGCTAGTTCAGTTTTGGCTTAGAAGATATGGACAGAAAATATCTAAAATTTCAACTACAAATCCCTGGTTAAAGTGTTAGTGCAGCTTCTCATTTGTGAAATTAATGCAGAATTGTTCAAAACTGGTACACAAAAGTCAAAAGAGTTAAATGTGGAAACACCACATTCAACAATATCCTGTGTGTCCTCCAATGATTTGACTCATACTTAATAGTTTTAGAACATTCAAAACATCAAATGTCAAGAACACCAATAAGAGATTTTGAGCTCGAATCTTGACCAATTGAGTTATTTATTTTGTCCACCAACCTATAAACTATTGAAAATTGTGCATCTTAGTGTCAAATAATCAGTAACAAAACTACATCAAACAAGCTGGTTGAGACAATAGAATCGTACCAGTCAAACAAGCAAGAATATAATTTTTAGCAAGCCCATCTCCACTAACTGTTGCAGCATCAGGAACAAGACTTCTCTTTATTACTTCTTCAGGTGTGACCATTACATGTTTTAATGTGCATCCTCCAAATCCTTAAGATCACGCCTCATATAACAACTGAATCACATCAAACTCTCATCACCAAAGAAAACATTAAGAGAGAAGTAAAATTTATAAGCTAAGAACATACATCAAAAGCTCTGCAAGAGTCCGAAAATGGAACTTAGACTTGTCATCTTTTAGCACTGATAATCAGTTTTTTTACCCATTGCAAACTGAAGATAACCAAGATGAAGATCGGAATCCACTACTCTAAAACTTGCTTCATGAAAAAGAAACGAGTGACTTCTTAGACTCTTAATTAAAGAAAAACTACAGCACAAACTAATAGAACTAGAGCATTACCCGCTCTTTCTCACTAATGCCAACAAAATCCATGGCCCTCCTTGTTGCAAGATAATTTTGAGCATTACTGACACCTACTAGATCAAAGCAACTCGATTGATTAAGATAGTGATCTGTTTTAGGATCCCCCAAATTATACTTTTGAACCTCCTGGTAAGATTAAAAAGTGTCATAGGGACATCAAGACTATCAAATAAGTTTACCCCAAATTATTCTGATATTTCAAATAAACAAGAAGGAAAGTACAATTATATATTAGCATAGAACATAGATATCCCTTCACAAGATTCTTATAAGTATATAACAAAGCAAAATGCGAATGAATTCATCAGAAATAAGAATGATCTCTTTGAATGTCCTTCATAAAATCTTTGTTGATCTTACAAGGTCATTTTGTTCAAAACATTCACAGATCTAGTCTATACAATTAGTCTGTAATAGGTATCTATAAAAGTAATAAAAATCAATATATTTAACATATCATAGTAATAGGTTACCTTTCTCAAAAATTTCACACATTACAGTACAATTCTCACTTTAATTAGTTTCATTTCTTTAATTCTGTCTTAAACTCTATCCTGTAATATGTCTCATGTTTCATTCATATCCACACATTCAAATCAGAGATGTTCCACAAAATTACCTTATTTATTTCTCCATTTTTTGAGCTCATAGAGTTGCACT
Organism: Solanum pennellii; assembly: GCF_001406875.1. NCBI lineage: Eukaryota > Viridiplantae > Streptophyta > Magnoliopsida > Solanales > Solanaceae > Solanum > Solanum pennellii. The sequence continues at coordinate 27,202,820 of NC_028645.1, forward strand.
ACAATGTTTACTCTATATGTTTTATCAAATAATGGTCTCATGTCATGTACTTCAAAAGTTCAGGATGTAGAAAGTACCGTAGCAAATGCAGCATTTTTGCCACAAAGCTTCATTATGTAAAAATAATGTAAGTTATGCAGAACTAAATCCTCGATAGAAAAATTTGCCAATGGCTTACCTATCCTTGTGAGTTGAATGGGAAAAAGAGTTTAAACAAGCTCGACTCATCAAGATCATATAGTTTACCTCTTGAGCTTGTTTCTCAACAGTTGGAACTTCAGTGCTTCTAGGACCGCCCAAATAAGCAAGCTGTTGCATAAGAATTTTAGTAGTTTCAGTTTTACCAGCCCCACTTTCATCGCTAACCAATATTGAATTGTTTTTACCTTCATTTATCATATGTCTGATTCATCTTATAATCTTAGTAACAATTTGATAGTGTTTTAGGGTAAATCATGGGGAGTGGAAGCTGAAACAGGAGTACCTGTGAGAAGCATCAGCAATAGCGAAGACAAGAATCTACAATTCACTAAAGGTTAGTGTAGGTTTACAAGTTTCTGGCTGTTCCTAAGCATTTGATTTTTAACTAGTATAACATGTTTCCTTTTACTTGTTTTCAGACATGTAACTAAAATAAGGATGTTGCTAACTTCAAAGTTTGGTCAAAATCAGCAACTTTAAAAACATTTAAAATTAGATTATTTTGCGATAGTTTTCTACTGTACTAGTGTAAAAATTGTTCAGAAATACTTTGACATTGGATTAAATATGTGAATTCTCATTAATATAACCACCCGTAGATACAACAATTCATTTCTTCCTCTCACCAATCTACAGAAATTGGACCATGAACTTACATAGATTTCATTGAGTTTATATCTTAAAGCCAAATTCTGCAGGACGCCGGACTCATGCAAATATGATAACTTGGTCATGAATCAACTCCACCAGCAGGAGCATCTTCATCTTTGGGATATATGTTTGATAAATTTACTGTAACCTAGATGAATTGAAAAATGAACGATAGGTAAGCAGTTACGACAGAAGATATTTTCAATTAGAGTTGTTTCTTCAGGATTAAAATTTTGTGACAGTGCAACATAAGAGGGGACAAGACAAAGCTTACTAATGCTTACTCAAACAAAAAAACAACAACAGCTACTACACTAAACAAGTTAGTGTCGACTATATGAACCCCCACTTCTTCATCTAGGCTCAATTCACATTATCATCTTCATACAAGGAAAACTCATTAACAAATCGAAGCACTTCATGTTAAAACGGGTCATAGAATGAAAGCTCGTTAATAAATCAGGGCCTGTTTATACATTTACATCTCCGTGCAGAACACGGTTAAAGTGCATATAATCTACCTCCACTAATAGTTCCGTCAGTCATTTGATGAGTTTCTGTAGAGTAAAAAGATAGTGAACACAAAAACAGTGAACCACTATAGTATGAGAAACCATTATGAAGGCGTAGATGAGGAGAAATGTACAGTGACAACAATATTTACTAAAAGAAGAACGTGATTGTGGATGAGCCCATATATATTGACCACGGACTGTTGTAACACTATACCATATCTTTTGATCAATTATGAGTCCTGGACCCTCTAATCTTGTTCTCACTATAACAAACAGGGAAAAGGAGAAAAACTACAACTAAAATTATAGCAGTTGATGCAAGAAACAAAATGAAACTGCATTAAGCTGTCAACCTTCGCACTTCAAACACAAATGTAAGAAAAAAGAGATTTTCCAAGACAATCCTTTCAAGAAAAATTGACTCTACACCATTCCTAATTTAAACTTACCAAACTATAAGACTACTACTGAAATTATAGCAATTAATGCAAGAAACAAGAAATGTGATTACATCAAGCTGCCAAACTGAAACACATTTACAATATCAAATATAAACAAAAAGTCAAGCTGCCGACCTCTTCATTCAAACACAAACACAAAGTAAGACCAACAAGATTTTACAAGTCAATTCCAATGGTCCCTTCACCACAAACTGATGTTTAAACACATGCAAATTATAGACTTCTTGGAGTATTTGAAACATTACAGGATCTAGTAGCTCAGCTGATCTATTAATAATTCAAAAGATTAAGACCAAAGAGGATAATATCACTCACAATGACATATCATATCTAGAAACATGAAAAGAATAATAAAAAATATAAAAGGATTACTAAACTGTAATATTGAAATTACAACATGTTTATTCTTCAAATATAACAGAAGAATAAGATGTATTTTAAGCTCCTCAGTAGACTTATTTGTGTTCACTACTAATTGTAATATTTACTATTTGACACAGACTAAAGGGTAAGGATTCAATTCAAGGGCTATATTCGTGCTCTTAGATGTCTTCCAGTATGAATACTCAGAACAAATATTTTGAATATAACAGAAGAAATGGCATATTTGTTCTTAACTATAATGTCAAACTCTTGCACAACACGTTCACAAATTACTACTCCCTCACCACCCCTTCTAGACTTGAAGGGCACTCTCCTGGTCAACAACGGTCCCAAGGCATATGATCGTTTCGATATAGTGCAGCTTTATCAATCTTCTAGTTGCTGTGAAAAGGGTGGGGACTTCGACTCGTGGGGCAGGAACAAAAACACCAACACATCCCTTTTTCCTACCTAGTGGCTAAATGTTGCCCACTCCTTTTTTTTCATTTATCACTCAACTGGTGGAGGATGAAGCTGCTAGTTTAAGTACAATGCATCTTGGGGTTCCCAGTTCCCTCAACTGAGTGATGAATCAAACTTCTAAACTATCATTTAATGTACTTCTTAGCTACATATTTGAACTCAAAGCATATCCACCGTAAGAGTTCAAATTCGATAACATGAACTCAAACATCGAAACTATCATGGACAATTTCAACCGTAATCAACTTATAACCAATTTATACTTATTTCGTTATTAAGGCTCAGGGCACCCAAAAATCAACTAATAAAGCTAAAAAGCTGATCTAGACTCCCAAAAATTGTATAAAAAACACAAGAATATCAAAACCTTAAAGCTAAAATTTAGACTTTCAAAGACAGAATTCTTAGATGTTAAACCCTATTCCGACAAATCGTGCTCTTCAGCAAGAATTATTATGGATATCGTATTCTACAGCAAGATATCTTCAGCTATTCAGCCATAAAATTTTCAAAAATTAAGTTCTTCAACGAGAAATTTGAAAGAAAAGTGTGATGGAGAGACTTAGCTTCAGTTCATCTTGCCAACAACCCCCAATCAATTCCTTCTAAACACAAAATAAAAATTGGAAGATTGATTTTAGTAATTAGCTTGACGAAATCGGTGTGGTAGAAGACAATCATACTTACCCTTGACGAACCTTAGTTATTTGAGTAGAGAAATTTGTGTGGTTGAAGGGAATCAGTTCTTCAGCTCGATCAGTTCTTCAGTTCCATAGGTGTTCTTCAGCTCTCTCTTTAGCTAGTTTAGCGTTCTTCAGTGAACTGGAAAGAGAAAGTGTTTTGTCTTAGTATTTTTTATGATTTAATATCATTAATATTTATTTTTTGTCCAATAAAAATGGGAGGGAGAGTTAAAATTGTTTGAGCGAATATAAAATTTTGGTGAAAATTTAAGGACACAGTTATAATTTGTTGTTTTTACAATTTAAAAAATAAGACACTTTAAAAATGTGGCCATATATATAAAAAATTGTTGCCAATAATATCATATTGTAACAACACTTATAAAGTGTAGCTTATATTATTAACCAGTACACTTTTAATGTTTTGCCAATATTATCATTGCTAAAAGTTAAAAAAATTGTTCACGCTTTAAAAGTGTTCCCAAAAATACTTTAGGCAACACTTTAAAAGCGTAGTCCAAAATTAGTGTGGTTGTAGACCTAAAATTGTGTAGTGCTTGTTGCATTCTTGAACTAGGGTTCTTGACCTTTTTCTCCTTTCTTGCTTATAATTTTCTATGTTTTGATTTATGATTTGACTAGGTAAGTTTTAGTTATGTATCTAGGCTTAAACTGACTAAAATCTCATGATTTAGGGTCAAAACGACGTATGTTAGGGGTCCAACGAAGTAGAAAAAGACCAAAAGACTCATGTGTTAATTGTTGTCAGAGAAATCAATGACTTGGAATGACGGGCCATCGTTCAATCGATGGTCCGTCGTTTGGATTTGTTGTTTGAGTTCACTCGACAAGCCTTCACTAAAACGGGTATAACTTTTTACTCAGAGGTCTGATTTTAACAAACACGGTGGCCTTGGAAAGATAATTCGATTATATATCATATAATAGGTCATAAAACACATATTCATTTTGTACTAAGAGTTATGACCATTTAAAGTTGACCTAACATAATTTCCCCCCTAACTAGTTGCTAACCTTCACCTACGGTCCGTAGTTCCATCTACGGACCGTTCTTGTCAATCATGGTTCATGTCAGAGGATGAGTAAATGGGATCTTCATCCACGGACAGAGCCTACGGACCATAGTCTCACTTACGGACCGTAGGTCTGTCCGTCGGTTAAGACATAGCCGATTTTTCTAAGCTGAGTTTGGGAGGGGCTGCGGTGGCAATCGACAGACCTGCAGTAAGGGTTGTAGATCGGACTACGGTCCATCGATGGTGACCATCAATTGCACATGCAATTTTTTTCAGATAAGCTGATTTCTGGTCTGTTGATAGAGGTGTTACATTATCTCCCCCTTGAGAACATTCGTCCACAAATTAAGACTAAACCAGCTAAAATAGAGGGAGAGTGTTGCATTCCCTACCACTTAACACTGAGAACTGAGTTCCTAACTGAATTGAGTTCCAAGAACCTGCTAATATGCTGAAAATGCAAGTACAAATTGAGGGAACATGATCTTAAGGATGAATTCACGCATGAATTACTGGAAAACTAAAGAGGAACTATTACAACAAGCAAGAGTTTAATCGGAAGGAAATAGGTGAAGATACTTGGCTTCCGTGGATGCTTCTGCTTCCCAAGTAGCTCCCTCTACAGACTGACTCCTCCACAAAACCTTGACTGAAGCGACTTCTTTGTTTCTAAACCTTTTAACCTGGCGGTCAAGAATCCCAACTAGTACATCCTCATAAGAAAGACTATCTTTCACCGCCACACTCTCTAATGACTACAGAGGTTGGATCACCTTATCACGTCAGGGAAGTACCCCCTAGATGTAAATGGGGTCGTCGTCATCAGATAGGACTAAGAGAAGCCTCTTAGCATTCATCATTATATTAATAGGTTAAAAAGTGAGGAAAATTAAGACTATTCATCTAACTCTACAATATGAGGTTTACATAGACTTTGCGCATACACATAATATATTCATAGCGAGTTTATTTAGACTCCTCGTATAAGAACATTACATAGTTTTCTAGCTTTATACCACATATATATAAAATACACAATATAGTTTTAATAGGGATGTGTCATATTAAAGCATCTAAACGAAATAGAACAACGTGGGCATAGCCCTTACACAAATGTATAAATGCCACTTAGGGCCTACAACAATATCTTGAAACAACAAGAGTGAAATGACTGTCTTTAGACTACAGCTATGTAACATAGGTAGAGTGAGAGAAAGGCATCATCCTCGGAACTTGAGGACATTACCCAAACTTGGAGGAATGATCCAAGCCTTCCTTCCAAAGTGGACATGAACCCTTCAACGACCGAAACCTAAAATGTTTGTGAAAAAAAGGAGAAATAGGGGCTATCACATCACTTATACAAAGTATGGAAACATATGCACACACAACCCAGAAATTATGCTAAAAGGGACATCTGATAAAACCCTGCCAAGTTACTTTGAAAAGGATTATGCACAATCAAGAACACATAAGCGACAATACCATGTAAACCTGAAGTAAACAGCACATTCAACACAATACCAACATCATCAAGTATAACCAATCTAACATGTTTAATAGTATATTAGAATCATAAACAATGCAACTCCAACATCACGTTACAACAAAAAAAACATGTTTAAATGTTTATGTAATAACAACACATATAAGACCCTTACTCATAAACCGCATAAAGTCTACAAGTGAAATGACAAAGTAAAGCCCCATAACCTTACTCAATCAATCACACCAATGAAAGAATCACAAGCAATGCCTAACATCACATAACATAGCACTAAGAATAGTAATCATCATAGTTTATCAATAATAGACCAATAACATGTTCATACATTAAACCATCCTCTTATAGTATGATCAACATATAAAGTCAACACATGCATTTCATTCACTTTATAAGAGCATAGGAACATAAGAACATCCTCCCAAGACTTCCCTCAAGGCCAACTAGTGCAATGTATGGGTAGGGTCCCATACCCCTACCTATACTATGTCAAACCTCTTCAGTCATTCTAGTTAGAGTATACTTTATTACTTCATTTTACTCTCGGGAACACTTGCATTAACCGACATAGACCACATGAGCAAATGTGGAATCCGGTGCTATGAAACCCTACACCTAAAGAAGGTGGACTACTTGCCAAGGTAGTACCAAGACAAGAACATAGTATCTAGGTTGATCCACTAGCTAGTATTCCTATGGGGGCAACATAGTTCAAGAACTATGAAATATGTTCGGGATCTTGTTTATGCCACATGCATTACAGTCTCCAATCTCATGAGTACAATGCTGAACCTACCTTCCCTAAGATGGAAGGAACACTCCTCATTACTAGTTCACTCGGGGCTAAGCTAGAGTCCCTTCTAAAATGTCTTTCTTTAACAATCATAACTTAGTTTAGGTCATAGGACAATAGATCCTTATATATTACTAGTCATTAGCTCAATAGGAATTGCATGAGAACATCTTTCATCACAACCCTCATATGTGAGATTAGCACATTAACATCATTATACCATAGTAAGGCACTTAGGTACTTCATAACCAACCTTATATCATTACATCTTAAGCATAATCTCAAAATTATTTAATAAAGACATTTCAACTGCATAATCATACCACACGTACCTAATCCAATTACAATTCATTCTTCAATTGAACTTCATCACCAAGTACAAACCATCATATTTGAAGTAAAGGTTTAGGATATTAAGACTTACCCAATATCCTTCAAAAGCCATCATCATAGTCTTACCATCAACAAAACAATTCAATCTAATAATATGTGTAATAACATAAATAAATAGTAATTAACACCATAACTAGGTCAACTACATCAATACAGTTCAATTTTATACTAGTTCATAACCAAGTGTTAAGGATTTGGGACAACTTATCACCTCTCCCACAATTCTAGGTGAAACATCAAGAACTACTGCAATTGAACAATAATACAACATAATGTAGTCATAATAACCAAAACAAACCATAGACAATACAATTTAAAAGATCAAATTCGTATTAATAAGAAATCCATATGAAATCATCTTTTTGAAAACCAATTTTGAAAGAACACTTTGGGAAAAGGAATCCCAGAGGTGAAAGGTTCCCATGCCTTATTATTTGTTTAAGATTGATGGAGAAAAGCACTCTTATTTATGACATAATGACCTTGACCTAGCCCTTCAATGGAGTTTTTCTTTTTGGGAGAGAGAAAGCAGAGAGAAGGAAGAGCAATTGCATTTTGGGAAATTGTGGGAGTTGGGTTAGTTTAATTAGGTTTAGGTATTTATATAAGTTATTAACTAAATTAATTAGACCTCCCCTAACCCCTAATTAATTAGCTAAAAACTAATTAATTAAATGAAACCACTTAAAATGACACAGTGAAACTTGGACCTGACCTACGAAACCCCAACATACGGGTCGTAGGTCAGTTGACGGTGCCTTGGACCAACCACCATGTACAACCATCGTTTTGGTCAAAGAGTTTCCAATATGGACTTTTTTGAAAAATGGTTAATTTACCATCGATAAAGGCAATCGATGCCCCGTCGATTGGACCACACCTCGTCGCCTGCAAGCATCGATGGCTACTATCCCATGACAACTTTTTGGCAAAAATGAAAGGGTCCTCCTCAAGGACCCGTAGGTAGTCCTTGGGGAGTAGTACAAAGATGTTTTTACCCTAAACCTACTCTAATATGTGTTATACACCTTTTCACCAAATTTCATCAATTTTTTACTCTTAAAACACAGTGAAATAGGCTAAGGAACACTAGCACCTTTTGCACTAGTCTACGGACGTGATGAATGTTCCTTGACGTCTTGACTCTAAAACTCCCTAAATGACTTTTGTACACTATTATTGACGTTAAAACAATGTTCAACCCTTGGACACTCATGCGAATCTCTAGATTAGGTTTTTGGACTTTCGTAGTATTACACACCCACACACTTCTTCAAGAGCAAGATGTGGAACACTAGAGTCACTGCTCCTAGTTTTGCTAGCAACTCTAATTCATATGCCACTTTGACAACCCTTTTAAAGATCATTTAAGGGCCTAGATATATAGTATTGATCTTCACTTTCATTCCAAATCTCATCACCCCCTTCATAGGTGCACTATCAGGAAAACCCAATCATCAACTTGGAACTCTAGTTCCCTTCTCTTTACATCTGCTTGAGTTTTTGATGACTCTTGGCTGTCTTAAGTCTATAGCTAGTGAGTTTCACTTTCTCCATAACATAAAGGACTGAATTTGGCCCTATCAATGTTGCTTCACCTACTTTAAACCAAACAACATGAGATCTACATCTACGCTCATACAATGCCTTATTAGGGGCCATCTGAATACTGGAATTGTAGATATTGTTGTAGAAAATCTCAATAAGAGGAACATAATCATCCCAGCTACCCTTGAAATTGATCACACAAGCTCCGAACATATCCTCTAGGGTCTAAATGGTACGCTATGTGTGTCCATCCATCTGCGGATAAAATGTTCTGCTAAGGTTAACTTGAGTACCAAGACCCTTCTGAAATGACTTCAAGAAATGAGTGGTAAATTGAGGACCTCTATCTGAAATGATAGACAAAGAAACCCAATACAACCTCACAATTTCATTATTGTAAAGCTTTGCATAGTCCTCTGCCAAATCTGTAGCCTTGACATCCAAAAGCGAGAAGACTTACTCATCCTATCAACTATCACCCATATGGAGTCATGTTGTCTGCCAGTACGAGGTAACCCTGTGATTAAATCCATATTGATAACTGATATACCGTGGTTTCACGGTATAATTAATACTTTTTCCTTAAGTTTAGTGTGTCCAAAAGCCTTTTTTGTGCTAATTTTTATATAAGTTTCTCTTTGTTTTGCAAGAAATCTGTCCAAAGCTGAATGCGAAGATTTTGAGCGAAGAAATGCAGAAGAGACCACCTACGGAGCTTATGACGGTCCGTCGTGCTTGTGACGGTCCGTAGATGGCAGCGTAGCGAAGCTGCTGAAGGAAGATGGGGAAGTCTGACCAAGTGTGGGGTTACGAAGCTTGTGACGGTCCATCGTGTCTATGACGGTCCGTCCTGCAGGTTCGTCATGAAGTTCAGAGAAGTGATCCCAGTACCCAGATTCCAAGAGTTGAAGTGTTTTGGAACGAAGACCCTTGTGTCTTTGACAGTCCGTCATACTTGCCGTCGAGGGTGGTGAAGAGAGCAGCAGAAGAAATTGCA
>NC_028645.1:27213128-27214149 GCF_001406875.1 Solanum pennellii
TTATCAAGTTATGAACCTGTGGGGAACACGTAAACCCTAGTTACTTTGATTAATTGGTTAAACTCCAACATTCAAAGCCGTTAAGTGTCTCTTTCAATTTCGTTAGTTATTTTCACTCATTTAGAACTAGAAACCCCCCTTTTATTGTTTTTTACTTTGACCAAACAATAGTAATAATAACTTGAAGTTAAGTCTAGACTATTTTCCTCGTGGGAACGATCCCAACCTCACTAGTTGGGTTATGCTTGACACGACCGCTTTACTTCTTATTTGAGAAGTAAGTTTGAGCGTATCAAATTTTGGCGCCGTTGCCGGGGAAAGTAGCTTTTAGATTAACTTAAACTTATTACTATAGTTTAGTTGATATTTTCTTGATTTTACTTTGTTTTATTGTTTTTGATTTTTTTCAGAACTATCCTCCTTGTATGCCAAATACACGGAGAGGAAGAGAACCCTTGTTTCCCTACGATCACGAATTAGAGCGTACACTACACAATATGAATCGAGACTTGGGAACAAATGATGATGACCCAAACCAGAACATCCCAGCTCTGGTTGATGTTCATGGTCAGTTGTTACCCGATGCTCCGGGTGAACACCAACAGAGGGAACAAAATCCCGCTCCACGGCCCCAAGCATACTACAGAGGCTATGATAACATAGCAGACTCGGATGGGCCACTGGTTTTGCCTCCTCTACCCACAGGCCACACTTTTGTGAGAACTAGTAGCCTGATGCAAATGCTCACTGCCAGATGTTTGTTTTCAGGGCTACCCTCTGAGGATCCACATGCTCATATAGCTAAGGTAAGGGCAGTGTGTAAAAGCTGTGTAGGGAGGCCTCATTTGGATTTAGATGTAATAGGTCTCTGAGTGTTTTCTCTCTCACTGGCGGGAGAGGCTGCTATGTGGTTCACTGAGCTCCCATACAACTCAATCTTTACTTGGAACCAACTAAGGGATGTCTTCTTAGCACGCTACTATCCGGTCTCCAAGAAACTAAACCACAAAGACAGAGTGAA
>NC_028645.1:27214252-27217102 GCF_001406875.1 Solanum pennellii
AGGATGATAATAATAAAGCGGTGTTGGACACTATAGCAGGTGGATCTTATGGGGAATGTCCTTATGCTGAGATTGCCGAAAAATTAGAGAAAATCTCCCGGAATAATAAAGCTTGGAGTACTAGGAAGTCTGATACCAAGCGCCCAAGGCTCAAATCAGGATAACTGGTGCCAAGGTCAAGGGAACCAAGGTCGGAACTATGGTAACTACAACCGTGAGGGTCATTATGTCCGAGATGGAAAATACAACCGCGACAACAACTTTAACAGGGGAAACTATGCTAATAGAAACGACAGGAATGGGCCCTATGTCCCTCCTCAAAATCGTGAAGTTACTCCTAGGGATGGTGGAGATAGTATGGCGCGAGTTGAGGATATGTTGCACAAAATGATGAGGAGGTTCGATGCTAATGATGAGCACATTAAAGAGTTGAGGTGTGATTTATCTAGTATTGGGCAAAAAGTTGATACACATGCAATTTCGATTAAGCAGCTTGAGTTGCAAATGGCCCAATTATCTGCGACAGTGAACACACGGCAACCGGTCACTCTTCCTAGCAACACTGCCCAAAATCCAAAGAATGATGCACACTGTATGACAATCACTACTCGGGGTGGTAAGCAAACCATTGACCCACCTATGCCGTCCACTGAGGAAAATGTGAGAAAGGATAATGATAATGTGGTAAAGGGTAGTAGTGAAGCAGAGGAAAGTAATGGAAAAGATGCAGAAGTACCTATGTAGGTAATTCCCATGCCTAGGCCACCACCACCTTTCCCTCAGAGATTAGTGAAAAAGACCGAGGATGGTAAATACTGGCGTTTCATAACAATGTTGAAGCAGCTTTCTATCAATGTCCCTTTGGTAGAAGCTCTTGCACAAATGCCCGGTTATGCCAAATTTATGAAAGATCTGGTCACCAAGAAAAGATCGGTCATTTTTGAGGATGATGATAGACTGCAGCATTGTAGTGCTATTGCCACAAGATCTCTCGTGCAAAAGAAAGAAGATCCGGGTGCGTTCACTATTCCTTGTACAGTTGGGTCATTACATTTTGCGAAAGCATTATGTGATCTGGGGGCAAGCATAAATCTCATGCCCCTCTCAATTTACAAGAAGTTGGGTTTGGGGGATCCAAAACCCACTGCAATGCGGCTACTGATGGCTGATCGGACAGTGAAACGGCCTATAGGGATACTTCATGAAGTGCTAGTAAAAGTGGAGTCATTCATCTGTCCGGCTGATTTTGTTATTCTTGATTGTGAGGTCGATTTTGAAGTGTCTATTATTCTTGGGAGGCCATTCCTTGCTACAGGTAGAGCCTTAGTTGATATGGAGAAGGGACAGATGACATTTTGGTTGAATAATGAAGAAGCGATCTTCAACGTTTGTAGGACCATGAGGCAGAAGTGTGAGCTCCAATCGGTATCTGCCATATCCCACAAAGAAAAGATGAAGAAGGAGAATGAACAAAAAATTGCAAAACAAGAGTTTATGGTTGGGGATTTGGTACTTGTAGACAGTTCTGGGTCGCCTTGTCTTCCGGGCAAGCTCAAGTCCAAATGGACTGGCCCTTACTTGATTACCCAAGTATTCCCTCATGGAGCAGTTGAGTTAAAAGCCAAGGAGGGAGTGCGGTTTAAGATGAATAAAGGACGAATAAAACTCTATTTTGGGCATAATGCATCGGGGAATGAAGTGATAGAGGCATACCATCGTGATGAAGGCTGAGTAATCAAGTGTCCTCAGTCGTGCCGCGACGTTAAATCAGGCGCTTGTTGGGAGGCAACCCAATACTTATAGTTTTTTTCTTTTTTTTTCTTTCTTTCTTTCTTTCTAGTAATGGTAGCATTTTCTACTAATGGGTTTTAAATTTGCAGGCACATCACCAGGAAATTCTGCAGAAAATCACTCTGCAACAGTCACCAACGGACACATGTGACGGACCGTCGTTCTCTCGACGGTCCGTCCTGCACAACCGTTCTGGTTGTCAGAGACTCTGTTTCTAAGGGTCTCTCTCCATTTTTCTAAGTTTCCTCAAACGGACGAGTACGACGGACTGTCATACCTACGGCGGTCCGTCCTGTATGACCGTTATGACGGTCAGAGACCCTTCTCCTAAGGGTCTCCATTTTTTTTAAGTGTCCTCCGACGGACACCTACGACGGACCATCGTACCTGTGACGGTCCGTCTTGCACATACCGTCATACTAGTCAGAGACTCTCCTTCAGGGTTCTTCATATATACATAGTCCAAGTAAGACAGGACGGACCCCATGACGGTTCGTCATCGTCACGACGTGCCGTCACCAGGCCCGTCGTGTGTCACTGTTATTATAGTATTGTCATTTTATTTTAATTTTTTTTGTGCGGTTGTTGCTGAGGACACCACTGAGGGTGTCCAGATTGCAGAGGAAGTGGGTTCCGGGGAACCTGACCCACCAGCTTGCTGATCGTCGGTGCTTTGCGCCACAGGTTTGCTTCACCTGCCACTCTAGTATTTAAATTTTTTATGCATTGGGGAAAATTGCATGTCTTTTTGTTGGGGGTGGGGTAAATGGAAAGTGAGTGCTAGGGTTAAGTCTGAGTAGCCCAATTCACTATCCTCTTTTGGGGTTTTCTTGCCTGTGTTCTTTTTCCCCAAGAGACTGATTACTTTTTCTGTTGAACCGGCATGTCTATATCTTGTGTACATAGTCTAATTCTGGAGCATGATGGCTAAAATGATATCCTGATAAATTGGAAAATGATGCATGTGTGGCTCTAAGCATGACATAGAAGTACACCATTGCATTACCCTAAGTCTAAAATTCGAACTAGGTGTCTGATAATCTGGTAGAGTGATGAGAT
>NC_028645.1:27217403-27217983 GCF_001406875.1 Solanum pennellii
GCCCTGACCCAATTTTGGGTATTGTGTACCTTGACTCATGGCAAAGCCATGAGTTGAGGGTGGATATTATGAGGAATGCTCTGGAAAGTGTGGTTGAAAGAACAAAGAGAGAGAAAGAACAATAGTAAAGTGACTCCAGAATTAGTTGAAAGAAAAGTAAAGAAAAATAAAAATACACAAGAAATACAAGCAAGAAAAGAAGAGAGTCACTTACACAAATGAAGAAAGAAGAGAAAATAGCAAGGTGAAAGAATATGAGAAACTGGCGAGATAAAATGATAGAAAGTGGAAGGTTTAGCCGATATGTCAAGGAAGGCAAAAAGTCACTAAAGTATACCTAAATATACCCTACCTGACCTTGAGCCTATGTTACTATCTAAGAAAGTCCTATCGTGATCCTAAGGGTTGAATAGCGAACTTAAGGCAGTGAAAATAAGGGCAAGCTTCTGGCAATATGTATGAATGAGTGTGACTTTGTTCTGAGAGTGAGTGTTGAAAAAGAAATCCTTATACTCAAACTAAAATCATTGGGTGAAAAATGAGGATTTTGTTTTAAAGTGAGGACACTAGTTGCAATACC
>NC_028645.1:27219926-27377294 GCF_001406875.1 Solanum pennellii
TTTTTACTTTCCAAGGAAGTCATTGACCAAACAATAGTAATAACAAGTTGAAGTTAAGTCTAGACTATTTTCCTCGTGGGAACGATCCCAACCTCACTGGTTGGGTTATTTACTTGACACGACCGCTTTACTTCTTATTTGAGAAGTAAGTTTGAGCGTAGCAATAACTTCTCACTTCCAAGTAGGAATGTTTATCCCTTGATTCATACCCCCTGGTTTCTGATGTTCTACCTTGATTTGCTGGCAATTGGGGCACTTACTCACAAAATCTGCTATATCCCTCTTCAGGTCATTCCACCAATAGACTTCCCACAGATCGGGTACATTATAGTGGCACCTATATAAATAGAATATCTGTAGTTAAGGGTTTCTTCAAAAGTAAGATGTCTCAACTCGCCCACATCAGGAACACACAATCTACCCTGATAGAGAAGTACGCCATCTCCCTCTTGGAGAAAACCTCCACTCTCTGATTATGGATTGCACCCTTATGTTCAAGAAAGATTGGATCAATGTCTTGATTTTCCTTAAACTTCACTACCAAAGAAGATTCTACCCCATTCTTAACTGTTACACCACTATCTGATATGCTCATAAGGCGAACTCACAAGCGAGAAAGCTTGTGAACATCCATTACTAGTTCCTTCATTTCTTCATCAACATGGGTTACACTACCAATAGATAATATGCTAAGATCATCTTCCACTACATTTACCTCAAAAGGATGGTAATGCACACTAATATCATAATCTTTAAGGAACTCAAGTCATTTTCTCAGGCGAAGATTTAAATCTTTCAGGGTAAACACATATTGAAGGCTCTTATGGTCAGTGAACACATCTACAGGAAAAGCACAAAAGTAGTGTCTCCAGACTTGAGTGTAAACACCACTGCTGCAAGCTCAAGGTCATAAGATGGATAGTTCTTCTCATGCACCTTAAGTTGTCTAGAATCATAAGCTATAACCTTATCTAACTACATCAACACACAACCTAGGCCAACTCTAGATGCATCACATTAGATCACACAACCATCTGAACCCTCTAGTAGAGTCAAGACAGGAGTTGTAGTCATACTATTTTTCAATTTTTCAAAGCTTTTCTCACAATCATCTGACCATTGAAACTTGAACATCTTCTGAGTCAACCTAGTCAATGGTAAGGCTGTGAATGAAAATACTTCCACGAACCTTCTATAATAACATGATAGACCTAATAAAATTCTTATATTCGTAGCAGAGGTAGGTCTGGGCCATTGTTTCACTGCTTCTATCTTTTGTGGATCCACTCAGATCCCATTGCTATATACATTATAACAAAGGAATGCAACGTATTGCAACCATAATTCACATTTGCTAAACATAGTGAATAATTGGCGATCCTTGAGAGTATGCAGAACAACCCTCACATGACTCACATGTTCTTCCTCATTCCTAGAGTAAATGAGGACATCATCAATAAACACGATAATGAACAAGTACAAGTACTATTTGAACACTCTGTTCATCAAATCAATGAAAGTTGTAGGAGCATTGGTTAGTCCAAACGAGATAACCACATATTCATAATGACCATACCGAGTTTTGAAGGCTATTTTTTGAATGTCACTATCTCTTACTCTGAGCTGATGATAATCCGATCTGAGGTCTATTTTTTAGAAGTGACTAGCACCCTGAAGTTTGTCAAATAAGTCACCAATCCTGGGGATGGGATACTCATTCTTGATTGTGACCTTGTTCAACTATGTATAGTCAATGCACATTCTAAGAGAACCATCTTTCTTCTTTATGAACAACACTGGTGCACCCCATGATGAAATACTAGGTCTGATGAAGCTCTTATCTAGAAGGTCTTTCAACTACTCTTTCAATTCCGTAAGATTTTCTAGAGTCATTCTGTAAGGAGGAATACATATAGGCTCGGTATGTGGAAAGAGATCAATTCCAAAGTCTATTTTCCTTTTGGAAGAAACTCCGAAAGATCTTCCACAAAAACATCTGGAAACTCACTGACTATTGAAACTGACTCAAGAGTTGGGATTTCAGAGCTAGAATCCTTAACCTGAACTAGATGATATAGATAACACTTGGATATTATCTTTCTGTCATTAAAGTAAAAAATGAATCGACCCATAGCCGTTAAACTAATACCCTTCTACTCTAAGATTAGTTCATTTGGACACTGAACATGAACAATACTAGTTCTTCAATTGATTGATGTATAATAGGAATGTAAAAAATCCATGCTTAGAATGACATCGAAGTCTACCATTTCAAACTCTACAAGATCTGCTTAGGTGACTATTTGAGAGGCTGTAGGGCAATTTCTATTTACCCGTCTAGCTATAACTGGGTTACCGACTGGAGTAGGGACTGAGAAACGTTCTAAAAGAGTTTGTAGACTAACACTGAATTGGACTGATATGCAAGGAGTTACAAAGGAAAGAGTAGCCCCTAGATATAACAATGCATAAACATCATGGTCTATGACTCGTAACATACCAGTGACTACATCAGGAAAACCTTCCTGATCCTGGCAAGCCTGAAGAGCATACAATCTGTTCTGGCGCTGAACGCCACTTGTACCATATGAGTTACCCTACTGAGTTGGATGACATGTTGGTGCTGCTGGATTTGTAGCCTGAGCTCTACCATTACTACCTCCTTAACCCTATCTAGAAGGACATTCCCTCAATTTATGAAAAGACTGACAACACCGAAAACATCCTTCCTTTATTGCGAGGCACTCTCTTGGAGTTTCTTACTATACTTATACAAAGTGGGGTAAGTCATTGTGCTTGAAACACTTCGCTGAGACTTTGAGCCTGGTGCTCTAACCTTCTGGTCATACCTGTTCTTGGAGGATAGAACACTAGATGACGATGAGGGTGGGGCTGTAAACTTCTACTAACTATGCGAGCGATTTCCACCACCCGATTTATGCTGAGAATGTCATAGTTCCCAATCCTAGCCTTCTTATTCTCCTTGGCCTGTTAACTATTTTTATCACCCTAAACTTGATGAGCATGAGTCATAAGCCTAAAGATATTCATATCTTACAGTAACATAGTATTTTTACACTCAGTTTTCACAAAATCTGACACTCCATGCAAGAACTTATGCATATGATCCCTAGATTCAATAACCATGTGTGGAGCATACCTGGAAAGTTGGTTAAACTTGAGCTCATATTCTTTGACCGTCATGTTGCCTTGCCTTAATTTCATGAATTTCTGAGCCTTTGTTTCTCTCAACTCTATTGGGAAAAACCTATCCAAAAAGGTCTCACTAAAGCACTCCCATGTAATAGGAGTTCCATTTGTACCCCTATTTTTATTCCATTGAGGGTACAAGATATGGGCAACATCTTTCAGCTAGCATGATGCCAAATCAACCCGATCATTTCCAGTGACCTGCATCACCTCAACAACTTCTTGATCTCATCCAAGAAATTCTTGGGATCCTCATGATAATAAAATGACATGATATAACTGTAGAGTCCGATGTATACGCTCCATAGAGAGCACCCAATATACTCTCCTAAAGAAATAGAAGCATGTTGGCATGATCACTAAACGAATGCCTACATTGGGGACTTACAACCTACTTGGATAGTAGTTCTGGGATTATTTGGGTATGCTAAACCGTAGTCAAACTCGGTGTTATGTTACTCCCATTGAATTAAGTGATTAACTGATTATGAAAGAGTTTCTATAAATACTGGAGAGCTCAAAACTGAACATGCAAACTAAGAATGCAACAATTAATATGATAATAATGCATTAATAACTAAAGCATGTATAACTGAATAACTGAAATATGTGACCTAGCATGTGTAATTAAAGAACTAAATAAATATATAGCTAGAGTTCTGAAATTCATGCGATAATATGAGTGATAACATGGGAATTTCATTAGGAACATATAACTAACTAATTCATAATAATCTAATGAAGTTCTAGAAACCCTAGGTCTAAACATGAAATGAGAATCAAGAATCTGACTGAAAAGTAGGGATCTAATGGTTGAAAGGATCCCACTAGTGAAATCACACATACCTGGTGATGATAGCCACAGATAAATCTTTAGGCTTTAGGGATGGAACTGATGGAACCTTGTTGCGTTCTTGAACTAGAGTTCTTGACCTTTTTCACCTTTCTTGCTTCTATTTTTCTATGTTTTGATTAATGATTTGACATAGGTAAGTCTTAATTATGTTTATAGGCTTAAACTCTCTAAACTCTCATGATTTAAGGTCAAAACGATGTATCTTAGTGGTCAAGTGATGTAGGAAAAGACCAAAAGACTCCTTATTTAATTGCTGTCGGAGCAATCAAGACCTGGACTGACGGGTCGTCGTTTAATCTATGGTCCATCGTTTGGGTCCGTCGTTTGAGTCTACTCGATAAGCCTTCACTAAAATAGGCATAACTTTTTACTCGGCGGTCTAATTTTAGAACACTCGGTGGCCCTAGAAATATAGTTCGATTATCTATCAAATCATAGGTTATAGAACACCTAATTCGTTTTGTGCTAAGATTTATGACCATTTGAAGTTGTCCCAACATCATTTTCCCGCTAACTGGTTTCTAACCTTCACCTACAGTCCGTAGGTCAATCGAAAAACTGTATAGATCAATCGTGGTTGATGTCAGAGGCTGGGTAAATGGGGTATTTATCCAAGGACACAGACTACGGACCTTAGTATGACTTAAGGACCGTAGGTCTGTCCATGGGTCGAGAATTGGCCAATTTTTTTAGCTATGTATGGGAGGGTCTGCAGTGGCAATCTATCGACCTGCAGTGTAGGTCGTAGATTAGATATCTCTTCCATCGATGGTGACCGTCGACTGCACCTGCAATTTTTTTCCGAAAAGCTGGATACGAGGTGTTACAATTCTCACATAGTCAAGTTATAAAATGATAATATCATAATTCTTAAAGTAATACAACGAGGCCACATTCTTTCACAATTCATAAAGTAATGTCCACGAGGCCACTTTATTCATAGATATAGCACATAAATACCGCCACCATAAGTGGACCATGCCAAACATCATAATTGAAATACCTATAATACACAATATAGAGAAGGTTAGGTCCACATACCACCAATCAAATCACAACATCTCCAATCCATAGCCAATTAAACCAATTCAATCCATAAAGGCTCTTAACAATAGACTTGATCACCAATTCAATCCAATAATCACAATATACAATGATCCAAGATAATACAATATGAATTCATCAATATAGGATAGACTATATATAATTCTAACATGATTCTTTCATAATTCAATAGCCCAAAATAAACTACACAAGAATTCAATAGTATAGAGACATTATTAAACAACCATAACATAGTCAAAACTAGGATTGCATGTTTTGCATGGGTTCATGGAGTTCTTAGTTTAAAATCATCTAAGTAATATCAATTCAATCATAATACATTGATTTAAAATGTTGTATGCAAGAACCAATGGCTCGATAAAAGAAATAGGACAATTCATCTTTTTAGAAGTCTTGAAAACAACATTGAAGATTGGCTCCTTGAAGAAAAGAGATTCAAGGATGAAGACCATACCTTAATTGATGCTAGACCACGAAATTTGAGAAGATTTGATGGAGATAACAAGATCCAAGCTCCAATCTCCCTTAAAGCTTCAATTAAATTCTAGAGAGTTCTTTAAGGTTCTTGGGTTTTTGATTATGAAATAATGAATTCATCTTAGTGTTTAAGACTTGTTGTAATACCTCGAAAACAAATTAGGTGAAGCTCGAGAAAAACATGGTTTTAATGAGGGTCTAAGGTCCTAAATTTGTCTATAATGTGGTAGTGAGGCATTTTCTAAGTGTTTAGGTGCACTGGAAGTAAAACGTCGAGGGATGATTAAGACGTTCGACGACTAAGTCACGTATGTGCCTCATGTGTGGTTATGTGCCTATCTGTGTGTTTCATGAGATTATGAGGTCCTTATATGAGTTCTTATAGTCTTTATAGACAGTTTGACAAGTTTCATGAAGTTTGGAGGTCAAACATCCAAAAACGTCCATGAGGTTCGAAAGGTTTGCCTTGAAACTACCTTGTGTGTCTTGACATGTTTCGTAGAGTTTTACGAGTTCTTTTTTGATGATATTCATGTGAGAGGTCCTAAAATCATATAAGGACATATTCGGGTTGGAAACATCAAGGTGAAAGTCCCTAAGGACCAACCAAGTGTCCTTGAGGTGGGACCTTTCCTTGAAGCCAAGACTGCCAAGACAACCCCAAACAACGGAGGCAGTAGACAGCTTGTGGGCCAGTCTTTGGGTGTTGTGGGTCAGTAATTAGGCGTGGGACAAGTCCAATCCAAGTACAAGCTTCAGTCCCAAACCACGGACCAACAGGATGGTCTGTTGGTTGGGAGACAGTCCGTTGGTTGCCATCCCTCGATCGTGTGTCTGTTGGGAGACAGTCCTTTGGTTGCCATCCGTCGATCGTGTGTCTGTTGTGCACCGTTCTCTCTAAGTTCAAGGGGTGAATTGGTAAATACTTTTTCACGACCCAAAAGTACTCCCTAGAAGTTAGGGAGAACCCTCGGTTCGTGGCAAGTCGTACTTGACCCTTTGGGGTCTTTTACAACCCCTTTAACTATCAATCATTACAGAAGACATGAAAAGTAGTGCGAAAATAAAACTTTTGAAAACGTTTAATAAAAACTAGTCTTTCATAAATGTTTAGAGAATCTCATCGTCAGAAGCCAAACTTAAGACACAACAGCATATCTTAGCGACACAGCCCTTTACATTTAAAGAGAAATACATAATAAGTCTTAATAATATAGAAAACTAAGAAAAGGACTATGCCCTCTAATATATGAGGAAATCTTTTTCTTGAGAGAAACGTTCCAAAGCTTTGCCTTCTAGCCTTCAACCTTGCTTCCATAAACCTATACTTATAGAGTATTGAAATGTATGGGTTTAGTACAAAACAATGTACTAAGTATGGTATATGCCAAAACATGCAAAAAGGGACATTTTAGTAAAAACACATTTTTCTGCCAATTAAGTAATCATTCATGAATCTAGAAGTAAAAGAATATAAGAAACATCATTTAACACTTAGAGAAGGATTTCCTTGATTTCTTGCAAAAAAAAGCATTTTTACAGTAACATTCCAATTTTGCAGTGAACTATTTAGAACATAAAAGTGAACTCATTTTTTACTCTAAAAATAGTGAACTTCCAAGGTATTGCCAATGAGGAAGTGAACTCATTTTTGTAGGAGTTTCCTTACGCAGGTTATTTTTAAGACTCATTAAGGTAAGACATGAAGGAAGTGCGCACCAAAGTGATCCTCAAGACTACCCTTTTCCGGCTTACTAACCTCGGGAGAATAAGCCCTCACTCAATGAAAAGACATTAGAAGAACACTTAAAAACACACCAAAGGCTTCCCTTTCGGAATGCCCACTTAGTGCAATGAGTAGATGGCGTCCCATACTACCACCTACCCTAAGTACTACACTCTTTTATACGACTTGGCACCAAGACTCCCCTTTCGGAAGGTCCAACCTAGTGCAATGGATAGATAGTGTCCCATACCACCACCTACCGTAAGTAGTACATTCTTCTAGGAGACTTAGTTCATTGAATTCAAATAACACTCACCAAGACTCCCCTTTCGGAATGACTACCTAGTGCAAGGGATAAATAGCGTCCCATTCCACTACCTACCCTAAGTAGAACACTCCTTAAGAAGACTTAGCATATTCATTACTTTTGTAGGAGCTAGCTTAACTGACATAGACCATGAGAGCTAGAAATTGAATAACGATATTAAGCCCTATCGGATGAGGGATCCTCACTTGCCTAGAGTAAGGTCATTCTCTTAGATATTACATTGCTTGGCCAATATCTACACCTATGCGGGCACATAGTTAAGGGATAAGGAGATTGATACTAAATAACGCATTCTCTACTAACGAGGAGTACTCATCTCAAGAGCTACATTGGAATACAACATTTCAACTCATGAAGTGTAACCACCTTTTCTTCATATCCTCTCGATGCTAGACATAACTCCCACGGATACTAAACATTATCTACTAACGGTTAAGAATAACTAGTGAACACCACATCTTAACTCACGAAGGGCATTCATCCTCCGACATATCTTAGAAATTTCTTAGGATGTAGTGAGGTTGCTACTAAATACTTCATCTCAAATCACGAAGAGTGTCCACCTCAAAACTCCTCTATTTGCTCAACTTAGCTACATACATTCATTTAAGTGTGTGTGTGTACTTGTAAGCACATATATCATATAAGTATCATTTTGTTTACATTAACTTCTATACATGCTATAAACCTACATTCATTAATTCACACACTATACATGCTTCACATAATCATATACTTCATTTCGGCATAATCTAAGCCAAACATGCAATTCAAGCTTCACAAAGCACAATACAAGACCCATCTTCAATATCACTTGATTTGACATATTAGGCCTTCAAAGCTAAAGGCTAAACTCACAATACATACTAAATATATCAAGTTCATCAAATAAACACCGCCACCAAGAAGGTGGACCATACCACTCAAGAGCAATCTATACTAAGAATCATACAATATCAGCAACTCACGATATAACCAAGCCATCACCACCTATAACCAATTTCACAATATTTCATCATAATAAGGCCCTCAGGGCTGTAGCTAAATCATAATAACAACACAAGAAAACCAAAGTTCATACCCTACACAAACATACTCATCTAACCCATTTCTTAAGCTAAAAGGTTGAAATATGCATAAACATGAGTTCATTATGACTTTGACATAAAAATCATTATTTCATACTATATAGACACATTTGAATCCTTCAAACACTTTTACAAGAAGACCCATGCTTAAAATCAAAGATAGAAGAAAATGGTGTTTGAAAACCCTTTTTGAAATCTTTTGAAAATGACTCCTTGAATAGAAGAGGGTTCAAGTATGGATACCATAACTCAATGAGAAGTAAATCAACTAATTTTTTGTGAAGTAACACGTCAAAACCATCCCCTCTTTCCCTCCTAGAGTTTAGCTCTAATGGTGCCTTTGAGAGAGTTTTCTTTAGAGAGGGAGTTTGAATATTTGAAGTGAGGGGTCTTGTCTAGGTCTAGGACTTAAAAGTAATCTAATATATCTTACAAACCCTAAAAATATGATCCTATGGTCCTAAAATACTTGGGGTGAATTTACACAAAACACCCCAAGCTGGTAGCAGGCGAGAGAACTTTTGCAGGAAGCATCCACGACTAACAAATGACGGGCCGTTTGTCAACCAACGCCCCATCGGTGAGGTGTCGTTGATTGTGTCAGCAACTCCCAAACCTGCAGGCATCCATGTCCAAATGACAGACCAGGTCGAGGTTCTGTCTCTTGGTCGACTGGCCGTGGATTGGCTAGTCGATTGACACTGTATTGGCAGTTTTTGTCTAAGTGTGGGGGTCCTCTTCCACTGCCCCTCGTGGGTCCTAGATGGAGTTGTACCCGGACGATAAACCCCTTATATATGTCATCTAGGTCTTAGGACAATCCCACATAAATTTTGATTAAAATAAACACGTAAAACTCACTCAAACACATGAAGACGCACAAGCACTTTCTAAGGCACACCTTCTGAACGTCATGGATGTTCTTGGACGTTTGACCTCCAAACTTAACCAAACATCACACACTGCCTAAAAAAACTAATTTAACTCATTTGAACTTCAAATTAACTCAAGAAATACTCACGAGGCTCTTGTTAACCTTAGTTTGTTTTAGGTCATTGCATTCTCCCCCACTTAGAACAACATTCTCCCTCGAATGACAGTAAAACTTCAAGAACAACAAGGACTCACTAAGAATCTCATAACACATTAAATTATAGGCTAAAATATTCATATTCAAAGAATCAACTAACAAGGAGCACAATTTCACACTTTCAACCACTTTACAATATTAGCACTTTAGCAAAACTTCACAAGTTCAAAATTTACCCTTTTCTTTATTATATGGATGAACTACCTTCTTCAACATTAAAAATACTCATATATATCACTTTTACACACATAGAAACTTCAATTAAGGCAAGGCATTTTTTTTCAAAATTCTCAAAACTTACAGTGAACATCACTATAATACTGCCAAACATATTTCAACATTTCATTCTTTGAGCAATTCATCAAGATGACATGATCATATGAACTATAAATCATATAAAGTCATTTCATAACATAAAAAAGTAATAATAAAGGGTTAAGACTTACCAAGCCATCAACTCAGGATGAATTATCCTTCTTAGCTCACATCCCATAGGAAGGTTTCTTATTTGGAGCATTAGGATCTAGGGAAGCTTAATTGACCTCTTTCCCTCTTGCTTTGATGTTAGGGCAGTCCCTCATCCTGTGGCCCTTATTACCACATGCAAAACAACCATCCGTTCCGGAAAGACACCTACCCAAATGTTGCTTCACACAAGTAGGGCACCTAGTCCTCTCAATTGTTTGGCCACCACCTTGGGAATTTTGGTTTGGAGCCTTGTCCTTGTTTCCCATGGAAGAATCTTGGTGATAAAACCTCTTCTTAGGTTTTTGGTGACTAGAATCACCCGACCTAGGCCTCTTACCCTCTTGCCTTATCTCCCTAATTTTGGACTCCTCAATTTGTTGTGCATAGACCAAGAGCCTAGAAATATCCATGTAATTAAAAAGCATTGCCGTACGACACTCTTTCTCCACAAAGCTAGACACTCCCATCACAAATTTGTTCATCCTAGCCCTGGGGTTTGCTACCATGGTTGGGCATGCTTAGAGAGTTGGGTGAAATTGAGAGAGTACTCTTGCACACTCATTCCCCCTTGACGAAGGTTCATGAACTAAACCATCTTCTTCTCTTTCAACTCTAGGGGAAATAACCTATCTAGGAAAGCCTCTTTGAATTCCCCCCAATTAACCGGCCCTCTTTCTAACTCTCAACCCTCCATTGCTCAAAGCACACTTGAGCCACATATGTGAGTTGATAAGCGGCTAACTCCGCTTTCTCCCTAGGGGTCACACCCATAGCATCTACTAATTTGAAAACCTCATCTATGAAACCATGTGGATCTTCATCCACCTTAGTGCCATGGAGAGTGGGAGGGTTCATCATCATGAAATCACGAACTCTAGAGGAGGGAGTACTAGCATTAGGTTGGGGTCCAACTTCTTGGTTAGCTTGGCCAACAAAGTGATTATTAACGACATGAGCTGGAGCCATCATGAGTTGGGTAAAGTTCATTAGGGCATCCCTCAACTCCGCAATAGTCATATTCCCCTAAACAAAAGGAGCTTGAGGCATAGGAGGCACTTGAGGCACTTGAGGCTCTTGAGGTTTCGGTGCCACTTGAGAAACTTGAAGGGGAACCTCCTCATCTTCTTCCTCTAGGACAACAATAGGAACTTTGACAACATAGAGAGGAATCCTCTAATTATCTATACCTCCTTCCTCCCATCTAGCGATTGATCTCCTCATATTCATGTCCTAAAAACACAAAGAGAAAAGGTTGAGAAAAGACACCTTATATGACTCAACTCTAAGGCACGACATTAGAATAGAGAAGAAAGTGAAACTTCTATAATCCTATAGCCTTTTGTCCATAGATGTGTCACGTCACACACCAATGACAAAGATACTAATAGATATGGCTTGTGAGACTTTTTAGACCCTAAACAATTTCCCATGACCTTTCTGTCACAACCCGAAAGTACCCCCTAGAAGTTAGGGACAACCCTCGGCTTGTGGAAAGGCGTACTTGACCCTTTGGGGTTTTGTAAAAGCCCTTTAACTATCATTCATTATATAAGACATGAAAAGTAGTGCGGAAATAAAACTTTTCAAAATATTTAATAAAAATTAGTATTTCATAAATATTTAGAGAATCTTATTGTCACAAGTCAAACATACGACACGACATAACATCTTAGGGACACAGCCCTTTGCATTGAAAGAGAAATACATAATAAGTCTTTCTATTAAAGAAAACTAAGAAAAGGACTATGCCCTCGAATATATGAGGACACACTTTGTCTTGGGAGAAACTTTCTCAAGCTTTGCCTTCAAGCCTTCAACCTTTCTTTCAAAAACCTATACTTATAGAGTACAAAAAAGTATGGCTTAGTACAATACAATGTACTAAGTATGGCATATGCAAAAACAAGCAAAAAGGGACATTTTAGTAAAGACACATTTTCATGACAATTAAGTAAACATTCATGAATATAGAAGTAAAACAATATAAGAAACATCATTTAACACTTAGAGAAGGATTTCCATGATTTTTTGCAAAAGAAAGCATTTTTATAGTAACTTTCCAATTTTACAGTGAACTATTTAGAACATAAAAGTGAACCCATTTTTTACTCTAAAAATAGTATTCTTCCAAGGTATTGCCAATAAGGAAATGAACTCATTTCCATAAGAGTTTCCCTAGCAAGGTTATCCTAATACTCACCAAGGTAATACATGAAGGAAGTGTGCATATGCCTCCTTCAATGCACACCATAGTGATCCTCAATACTACCCTTTTTTGGCTTACCTCGGGAGGATAAGCCCCCACTCAATGAAAAGACTTTAGAAGAACACTCAACAACACAGCAAAGGCTTCCCTTTCGGAATTCCAACATAGTGCAATGAGTAGATAGTGTCCCATACCACCACCTACCCTAAGTAGTACACTCTTTTAGAAGAGTTGGCACCAAGACTCCCCTTTCAGCCAGGTCCTACCTAGTGCAATGGATAGATAGCGTCTCATACCACCAACTACCCTAAGTATTACATTCTTTTAGGAGACTAAGTTCGTTCAATTCAAATAAGACTCACCAAGACTCCCCTTTCGGAATACTTACCTAGTGCAATGGATAAATAACATCCCATTCCACTACCTACCCTAAGTAGAAGATTCCTTTCGAAGACTTAGCACATTCATTACTTTTTTGGGATCTATCTTAACCGACATAGTCCATGAGATCTAGACATGGAATCTCGATATTAACCCCTATCGGATGAGGTATCCTCACTTGCCTAGAGTAAGGTCATTCTCTTAGCTTTTACATGGCTTGCCTTATACCTAAACCTATATTGGCACATAGTTAAGGGATTAGGAGATTTCTACTAAGTAACTCATTCTCTACTATCGAGGAGTACTCATCTCAAGAGTTACATTGGAATACAACATCTCAACTCAAAAAGTGTAAGCACCTCTTCTTCATATCCTCTCGGTGCTAGGCTAAACCCCTACAGATTCTAAACATTATATACTATAGGTTAAGGATAACTAATGAACACCACATCTCAACTCACTAAGGGAATTCATCCTCCGACCTTTCTTACAAAGCTCTTAGGATGTAGTGAGGTTGCTACTAAACACTTCATCTCAACTGACGAAGAGTGTCCACCTCAAAACCCCTCTATTTGCTCAACTTAGCTTCATACATTCATTTAAGTGTGTGTGTCCACTTGTGAGCACATCTTTCATATAAGCATCATTTCATTTACATTAACTTCTATACATTCTTTAGACCTACATTCATAAATTCACACACTTTACATGCTTCACATAATCATATACTTCATTTAGGCATAATCTAAGCCAAACATGCAATTCAAGCTTCACAAAACACAATAAAACACCCATATTAAATCACTTCATTTCACATATTAGGCCTTCAAAGCCACACTCACGATGCATACTAAACATATCAAGTTCATGAAATAAACACCGTCATTAAGAAGGTGGACCATACCACTCAAGAGCAATCAATACTAAGAATAATATAATATAAGCAACTCACCATATAACCAAGCCATAACCACCTATAAACAATTTCTCAATATTTAATCATAATAATTCCTTTAGGGCAGTAACTAAATCATAATCAAAACACAAGAAAACCAAATTTCTTACCCTACACAAAAATGCTCATTTAACCCATTTCTTAAGCTAAATGTTTGAAATATGCATAAACATGAGTTCTTTAGGGTTTTGACATTAAAATCATAAATTAATACTAGAATAAACACATTTGAATCATTAAAACACTTTTACAAAAAGACCCATGCTTCAAATCCAAGATAGTAGAAAATAGAGTTTGAAAACCCTTTTTGAATTTTATTGGAAATGACTCCTTGAATGGAATAGGGTTCAAGGATGGATACCATACCTTAATGAGAAGGATAATTTTTGTGAAGTAACACGTCCAAACCATTCCTTTCTTTCCCTCCTTGACTCTTAGCTCCAATGGTGCCTTTGAGAGAGTTTTCTTTAGAGAGGGAGTTTGAGTATTTGAAGTGAGGGGTCTTTTCTAGGTCTAGGACTTAAAAATAATCTAATATAACTTAGAAACCCTAAAAATATCATCATACGGTCCTAAAATACTTTGGGTGAATTTACACAAAATACCCTAAGCTAGCAGCAGGCGAGACAACTTTTGCATGCAGCATCCACGACTCACAAACGGCAGGCCATTTTTAAACAAACACCCCGTTGATGGGGTGTCGTTGGTTGTGTCTGCAACTCCCAAACCTGCAGGTATCCATTTCAAAACTACGTACCAGGTCGACGAGCCTTCGATTGATTGGCTCGT
The DNA here is from genome assembly GCF_001406875.1 of Solanum pennellii. NCBI lineage: Eukaryota > Viridiplantae > Streptophyta > Magnoliopsida > Solanales > Solanaceae > Solanum > Solanum pennellii. The sequence continues at coordinate 27,234,566 of NC_028645.1, forward strand.
CGATGGACACCCTTTTGGCAGTTTTTGTCTAGGTGATGTGATCCTTTTCTAGGTCCCCTCATGGTTCCTATATGGAGACGTACTCCGAAGCTAAACCACTGAACTAATTCATCAAGGTATTAGGAACATCCCACATCAATTTCTATTAAAACAAACACGTAAAACTCACTCAAACACATGCAGACGCACAAGCACTTTCTAAGGTACACCTTCTGAACGTCATGGACATTCTTGGACGTTTGACCTCCTAACTTTTCAAAACTTCACGCACTGACTAAGAACACTAATTTAACTCATTTTAACTTCAAATTAACTCAAGAAACATTCACGAGGATCTAGTTCACCTTAGTTAGGCTTTAGGGCGTTACATACTTATTATGTGTGTAGTCTTAGAGTTGATGCATGATTGTTCCTATTTGACTATATGAGTTGTGATGGTTATATTGATGATGATATTTTAATGTATAGGAATACATAAATATGATACGGGTCATTCCTAAGTTGTTCAAAGAATGATATGCTATATGTAATAAAGTAAAGTATGTTGTCTCTTGTTTTAGTAGACTTGTGTCCTTTACTTGATACATGTATGAATGATATGTGAATATGAGATGTATAGACTAGGTAAACTTAGTGCAACCTTGTCATGTATGAATGAATGATATGTGAGACCATAAATTATTTTAATAAGGTCATGTACGTGGAACCTTAAACCTAGTGGTAAGGTTATGAACTTTGAAGTCGAGAGCCGAAATGGTATCCTTCATGCAATGAATGATGGACTTGGGGTCGATTTGATGGAACGACATCATATCATCCTTAGGAAAGTCAGGATGAGCTATCTTCGTCGCCATTGAAAGGTAGCCCTAGTGGACCTCTTTGGTGGGGTGAACATGATTGGGTTTTGAACTAGATAAGGAACCTCTTCATGTGATCCTTTAATATCAATACTCTATGAGAACAAAGGCTAGCATTGAGTGATTATATTATGGTAAGTAGATCTACTTTAGACGGAGACTAGAGTACAATGTATCTCTACTTGAGAATGACACTAGATTACATAAAATCCCTTCATATTGCTTAACCATGTGCGTGCATGTGATGTGTCCTAGTTCTACCCTTGGCAAGTAGAGCACCCTCATTAGATTAGGTTAGAACTCCGGATTCCATATTTATCTATCATATTCTACGTCTGTTATAGCCTATTCTAGTCATATGGGATACCTACTAGCATTAGAGAAGTTCTATGAAATTTAGGTTGTGGTATGGGGCGCTATCTAGACATTGCACAATAGACTTTGAAGGTGTTAGTTAGGAGTCCCTAGGTCTTGTCCAAAACCATTCACTTGAATGTCCTTATGAGATGAATGAGTCTTAAATGAACTAATGAATGTAATGAGTTAAGTTAAGATAGAATGTTAAATGAATAAGTACTTATCTAGTGTAGTTAAAAGTTGTCTAGTTAAGGCGTAAAGGGGGCATAGGAATGGTAACTTCATATCTTTCCTAGATAAGTCTTAAGAATGACTCTAGTTAGGGAATATGATTGATTATGTGGACATGAGACGTAGTCCTAAGGATTATTTAGGTAATGTTGAACAGGTCAATCATGAACGTTATCTTCTTAATTTAATTGAGTAAGTCTTTTTATAGACTTTGGAAGGAGTATGCCATACTATCTATATGTTGATGTATTGAGTAATAATGATTTTGTCTTAGGTGGTCTAGAGAATCTCTTAAGTGTGTGTGTAAGAGATTTTATGGGCGGTCGCTTCACAACTCACTCAAGTGAGACATAGAATCACCTTTGGTAGAAGAAGCTCATGTTCATGTGCATGGTGTCTTGTAACTGCATGTTGATCTCATTATAGGTAGTCTTGAGGATCATTTAGGTGTGCCTAGAGAGGGTTTATGGGCGGTATCTCTTTGTCTTACTCAAGTGAGTCTTTGCATAACTTTTAGTTGGAGGACTACATGCTAGGAAGTGTCTAAAGTAAAGATAAGGCACTTCACTGTACAGTGAAGGAACTTCACTTTAAGAGTGAATTGGTTCACTGTAAAGTGCCCTTAAAATTGTATTAAATTGCTTGAATGTTATCTTATGTGTTTCTAAGATGTTAAGTGTTATGCTTACTCTTATGATATGATGTTTTAATCTAAAAGATGCATATTTACAATAAATGTCCGTTTTCATGATTTTTATGCATTATGTCATACTTAGTACATGTGTTTATACTAGTTCCATGCTTTTATCTTTCTTTAAAATGATTCATAGGTTAAGGTGCTTTTGGATAGTTAAGCTTCAATTAGAGGATTGTTCAAGAGAGTAGAAATATGTCCACATTTGACTCGAGGTTATAGATGTCTTTTCTTCCTTTATCAAAGTATTCTAATATACTAAGTATTTCTATATTCATATTCTATGGGCCGTGTCCCAAAGCATTCTTGTGTCCAAGATTTAATGAAATGAGACTTAGTATTTCCTATGAGTTTTATATGAAAGAGTTTTTAAAGACTTATAGAATCTTTTTTGAAAGTTTTAATTCCAAACTATTTTTCATATGTTTATAAGCGATGAACAATACGGAAGGGCTTGTACAAGATCTCCTAGAGGTCAAGTATGCCGGTTGCACTCCGAGAGTGCCATATCTTCTTGGGTGTTCTCTCGGGTCGTGACAAGCTTTGTATTAGAGCATAGGTTATGAAAGTGGTCTTAGGAATCAAAAAGTCTCATCAAGTCATGTCTAGTAGAGTCTTTCCCATCGGTGTGAGTAGGGACACATCTATGGGTGAGAGGCTATAGGATGATGTAGTTTCCCTTCTTTTCTACTCTTACGTCGTGCCATAGAGTAAAAGTTATGCGTACTCTTTTCTTATGGTTTTCCTTGTGTTTCTATGAAGATGAATACGAGAAGGACACCGGCTAGGAGGGTTGAGGCTAACAATGTGAATGAGGAGATTCCTCCTCAAGTTGAACAAGTTGAGCAAGTTGCTCAAGGTGCTCAAGTCCCTATTAGAGGTCAACGTAATAAGGTTCCGGTGGTTCCCCTAGAAATGATTAATGGGGAGATTAGAGATGCTTAAGTTGCTTTAGCCCGAGCTTTGACTACCCATGTGAATATAGGTCTTTCCCCTAGAATGAATGTTGTCGAGAGTAGTATTATATATAAATTGAGACACTTTGTGAGGATGAATCCTCTTATGTTTCTTTGCTCTATGGTGACAGAGGATCCCTAGAGTTTATTGATGAGGTTTATAAGATAGTGTATGCTACGGGAGTGACTTCTAGTGAGAAAGCGGAGTTGCCTTCATATCAATAGAAAGATGTTACTCAAGTGTGGTAAACACAATGGAAAGACAATAGACCGGTTGAGTCGGGTCCTATTGATTGGGAAGAATTTAAGGAAAATTTTCTTGGAAAGTACTTTCCCCGTGAGAGAAGGGAGGTTAAGATAGAGGAGTTTATCAATCAAGCAAGGCAATGAGTGTTGAGGAATACTCATTAAAGTTCTCTATGTTGTAAAAATATGCTCCATCTCTTGTGTCTAACCCTAGGGATGATATTAGTAGGTTTGTGACGGGTGTTGCCGATCTAGTGAGGGAATAATGCCATACGGCCATGCTACATAATGATATGACCCTAGTTAGACTCATAGTGTATGCTCAATCCATAGAGGAGTCCAAACTTAAGAGGATGTCTAGAAACTTGAAAAGGAGTGGTTCAAGTGATCAAGATCAACGTAGGTACAAAAAGAGGAGTTAAACTCAAGATGAACCTAGTGATCCTAAGTAGAAATTTGAGAAAGGGGGTGGTTCTCAAAATGACAAACCTACATGTGCTATTTGTGGAAAGAGGCACTATGGAAAATGTCTAGCCGGTACTAGTAGTTGCTTTGGTTGTGGGAAGTATGATCATAAGGTGAGAGAATGTCCTACCATTACGGCTAGAGGAAAAGAGGGTAAGCAAGTTGTTCCTATGTTCCAAAGGATGATGTTCTATGCACTCCGGACTGGAGGAGCAAGGCTGGATGATGATGATGATGAGGATAGTAAGTTCTTGCATCTCTTTAGTGATATGAGTTCCTTCTAAGTTGGGGAGTATGGTGAGTAGTGGAGTTTTCGTTAATTGTTTCATCTCTTCTATTCAACTCAAGTTTGAGAGTAGGAACTCATAGAAGTATGTTGCATGTTCATTGTGTATAGGGGTCTTGTTGAAATTGAATTTCATCGATTCCTTGCATTGTGCATTTTATGAAGTTATGATTATGTTATAAAATATTTTTACATGGTTATACATTTCATATTAGCATGTTTCTACCAAGAATTTCCTAAAAGTTGCATTTTTGAAAAATGTCGAAAATTCACTGTAAAGTTGCCAGGGATTTCTACTAATGTGAAAATTTTGAGATTTTGATTAATTCATTCTTATGTTGAAAATTGTTTGGAGGTGGTTAGAAATGATATATATGAGCGTGATATTGAATATAAAATGAGTTTTTTCTATTTGGAATGAAGGATCTAAGTTTTATAGCATAATGATTTATAGAATTTATTCTAGTTTCTTGTTGTATTGTGATGCTCTTGTTTATGTGAAATTGATGATTTCCTAGATGATTATTTTGTATATGGTGTTATATGGTATGGTCATGATTTGTTAATTTGAATCTCTATTCTTGTAAGTGTTCGGAGAGTGGCAAGTGTCATTCGAGGACGAATGTTTTCCAATTGGGAGAGATTTTAATACCTCGAAAATGACTTAGGTGAAGCTAGAGCCTAACATTGTTGTCATTAGGGTCTAAGGTCCTAAATTGGTGTAAGAGTTTAGGTTCATTGGAAGTCAAACGTCAAGGGATGACTAAAACGTCCGACGACTAAGTCACCTATGTGCCCCATGTGTGGTTATGTGCCTATATGTGTGTTTCATGAGATTATGAGGTCCTTATATGAGTTATTGTAGTGTTTATAGGCAGTGTGTTAGGTTTCATGAAGTTTGGAGGACAGACATCCAAGAACGTCCAGGACGTTCGAAAGCTTTGCCTTGAAACTACCTTCTGTGTCTTGGCATATTTCGTAAAGTTTTACGTGTTTGTTTTGGATGAAATTCATGTGAGAGTTTATAACTTGTACACAAACATATTCGGGTTAGAAACGTCCGGGTGAAACTCTCCAAGGACCAACCAAGGGTCCTTGAGGAAGGACCCTTTCCTTGAAGCCAAGACTGCCAAGACAGCCCCAAACGACGGAGGCAGTAGAAGGCTAGTGGGCAATTCGACGCCCCATCAATGTGTTTCGTGGGTCAGTACTTAGGCGTGGGAAAAGTCCAAGCCAAGGACCATCCTCAGTCCCTATCACGACCGGAATCTAGACCCAGACGAGACCGGCGTCGTTGACCTCTCAGAGGTCGCAGACAAGCCTACATACGTCATTGTTACTTCATCTAGGTTAATTTTAGCGGGAAATTTGAACTTTTTGTTACATAACGTTCATGTAAGTCATTCTACTTAAACTTATAAACGTTCACAATCAACCATTTAATATTAAGATCATCAAATGAAAGAAATAGTTCATAATTCATTAAACGTATTTTTGCCAAAACGGCACCAATTCAAAGTCTAAAATGAAAGTGGAAATGAAACACTAGTTGAACATGCTCCACTAGCTAAAGACTACATCTAAGCTAGAAAATAACAGTAGACATCCTCAAAAGCATGAGGGCCTACCAAATTCGGATGAAAGCTCCATGTTCGGCTAGCTGCAACGTCATACTGTAAGCTTTAATGCCCGGCTAGCTGCAACGTCATACTGTAAGCTCTAATGCCCACCTGTGCCTGCACCTAAAAGTAGATATTGTATGGTATTAGTACACACTTGTAATAAGTATGGGTATATGCAAGCACACACCTAGGACATGCATGAGTAAGAATATTTCTTTCCTAACAACATGGTTTATGGAAAGTGAAGTCAGTGGACTTGCCAAATTTGATTTAGGAATGTCATACCATAAGAGTAACATTCATATTATTTGATCATATGCCATGAGACCTTGGAATCATGGACTTGACATTAAGACTTCCCAAAATGAGGGCTCAACATATGGGACCTCAACTAGGGAGCCTTCTTTAGCAAACATAGAGTTTGCTTCATTCATTCATACGTACTCCATTTCATTCATTCATATACTAGTGAAACAACTAGTCATACCTAGGATGTAGTTTTAAGACTCTCATAGGGTTTGTTGTGCAATGATTAAGAATTACCTAGTGTCATTACTTGAGTCTAGCTCACCTCTTGATTATCCTATCCTAACACCTTTGGTATAGTTCATTTCATTATGTGCATCATTTGAGGCTGTCCTCATTCTTTCTTTGGGAACTTTAACCTTAACCGACATAGATCATGTGAGCATCATGAAATCTAGCGTGTCATGCCCAAACCGAAAACAGGTGGAATCACCGGCCAAGGTGAACCAAAACATGCTAGCGTATATAGGGAATTGAACCCTGCTAGATCCCTATATTGGCAGTATAGGTTCAAAGACTAGGATATATAAGGAGACCCATACCCGGCATGCCGGAAAGTCTCATCTCATGAGAGTTACGTGAACCTCTGCCCTTCCCGAAAGAAGGCATCACCGCTAATAACTAGCCTATCGGTGCTCAGTATAAAGTTCCATTACATTCAACTCATACGTCCTGGAAGTTGGCTTTTAGTAAGAGGACATCATAGCTCATTAGATGATTTCTCATCTCATCATCAGTATTAAGTATACATTAATATCAATACTTTCATTAGAGTGTTCATAGAGACTGGTCTCTTCATTAACTTTACACTCTCATAGGTGAGCACGTTTTGGTAACGTTTACTTAGGCTCATTTGTGATTTCTCTCATCTTTCACATTAGCCTCTTATCATGTTGTCACCACATTCATTAACTTTAGCCCATTTTTTTTCACCCCTTTTTCGTGAATGTTCATTTCATCATATGCCAATGCACTTGGTCATTTAGTGTGTTTCACACTCTTACTTAACCCTTCTAGGGTTACATCCTTTCATTACATACATCTTAGGGTCACTTACTTTTAAACGTATTCTAGACTTATGGGTCTCTACATACAAGCCATGAGGCTTCAGTCATAGTTCGTTTAAGTGATTCGTATCTTCCTATGATTTTGCGATACAAGACTTATGCATCATGTATGTATGCTAAGATCATCGATTTTGATCTATCTAGGCAGTATTATTTTGAAAATTTATTCATGTATGACATATGTATCAATACGGAAATTGGGAAGGGAACCCAATCTCGAATCCCTTGGACAATACTTACATTTTTATTTATTTTAGTTTGATCCACTCGGCTTGGGGACCCAAGATCGAGCCCCAATGCCTTCTCTTCATTTTTCCTTAATTTCTTTATTTTTCGTTCGCTTGGGACCAAGAGGATGTGGGATCGAACCCCCATAACCTCATTTTCTTTTATTCTGTTTTTCCTTAAATAATTTTCGTTTGACCGAGAGGGTGTGGGATCGAACCCCCACAACCCCACTTCATTTTTCTGCTTAATTTCCTTTATTCAGCCTACATGTCGTGGGTTCGATTCCCACATGCCTCAACTTTTATTTTTCTTTTAATTCTTCCGTAAGTCTGACCGAGAAGTAGTGGATTCAAACCCCACACCTCTCATTTTTATTTTTCATTATCTTTTTCATGTTTTGGTCAAGGCACACGGGTTCGAATCCCATATGCCACATTCTTTTACTATCACTTTATATCTATGATTTTTAACATGGTTAGGTCACGGGTTCGATTCTCAATGACCTCACTTGTTTTTAATTCATTTGACATAGCATGATACACCACTTAGCTTGGCCGAAACTCATCAACAAGATGCTGGAAATTATGTACGTTTTTCAGCTCATTTTCATCAATGTGTACATGTTAGTTTTTAGGGTAATTCATGGATCATTTAGTACATCTTTAGGTGGATTTTCATGGATTCATTTAGATAATAATTTCCATTCAAATCAGCCACATTATACTTCATATGAACATCACTATTTATATATGTTTGTGCACGTAAAATACAACCATAACATGTCATTTTCGAACTTCAAACCAAGAGTATATGTAACGGCTACACATTGCACACACATAAACACATAGTTTCAGACAACATGCTTAATATTCACATAACTCTAAACATACATACATGAACGTAATCATCACGAAAAAACATTACATCCCAAATTTCAACCAGCAAACATACCCAACCTACAAATCGATGGGAGCTAGTGATAGGGACATGCAACGGGGAACAACCCTAATTTTTCGAATAGATTCAACTGAGTCCTAAGGGTCTCTTGGGAAAGGGTAAGAAAACCCATACCTTATTTGGACGTTCAAACCTTGAACTTTCTGCCCAAAAACCCTCTCCAAAATCACGTCCAAGTCTGAAAGCGTCACCACCAACTCGACGGAAACCCCCTCCCTTTTTCCTAACGTTTTTTGTTATGTTTTGTGAAAGTTCTTCAAGTGTGAAGAAATTTTTTTTGCTAATCAGTTCTTGTTTTTAGGCAGAGAGAACGTGAAAAGAAAAGAGAGATATTGACGTGTGAGAGAGAGTTAAAACGTGAAAGGTAGTTTAGGATTAGGTGGAGTAGTTTAGACTTAGTCAACTAGGACTCTTTCAGACCTTTAAAAAATAAGATTTTCCTTTTTCTTACATCAGCTAATAAATATTAATTAATTTAATTAATTTACCAATTTAAATCATTGCTCCCACCTAGGTTCAAACCAGGGTGCAGCAAGATTTTGTTAAAAGGCAATTTCGACCCTCTCTCCCCAGAATACCCTCCACCTTATTAATTAAATAATTAATTACATATTTAGGGTAATTACGATACTACCCTTAGCCTGGAAGAAGACCATTTTACCACTAGACCCTCCAAACTCAGGTTTTCCCCTTTTTAAGTCCGGTAAAGACTCATCCGAGTTAATATTCATATTCGGGATCCCTACCTTGCTGGACCCAACCTTTCCTAGCTCAACTAACTCCCAAAGTTAGTTGGCTTGGATGTCGCAAGGGTTCAGATGGCTGATTCTACGCGCATCAATTTCATGTGTACCCGGTCTAATCGTAGGCATTCTAGACACATTAAGCATTACTTAGCATATACATTTTTAGGGTTGTTAGATTATGCCCCCTTAGGAAAATTCGTCCCTGAATGACACTTTTTATAATATAGCACAACACCAGTCATATCATAACATAACCACTATGCACAGGCAAGTAGTAGCAACAAAAAATGGAGAGAAAAGGAAACTTCAACTTAAGAGTAAGTAATCTAACCCAAGGACTGAAAAGATGGGGATAGCGGGATCTCATATCGGCCTCGGACTCCCACGTAGCACCCTAAAAAAGATGATTCCTCCACAATACCTTTATTGTGGCAATCTTCTAGTTTCTCAGCTGCTTGACCTGTCTGTCTAAGATCTCAATAGGTACCTCCTCATAAGACAAGTCTTCATCAACCCCCTATCATTCCACCAGTAGAATCGATGCTGGATCACCTAGGCACTTCTTTAACATGGATACATGTAAGACTAGATGGGCAGAAGCTAGCTCCACTGGCAATGCTAATTCATAGGCCACCTCACCAACTCGTTGTAGGTTCTCATATGGCCCAACATACCTCGTACTCAACTTCCCTTTCCTGCCAAACCTCATCACCCCCTTCATAGGTGATATCTTCAAATGCACCTAGTCACCAACATCAAACTCTAAGGGCCATTTTCTATAGTCTGCATAAGACTTCTGCCGACTGTAAGTAGTAGCCAACCTTTCCTAATCACCATGACCTTCTCTAAGGCCTCATGAATGATCTCTGGACCCAAAATGGATGACTTTCAAACCTCGATCCACCCAACTGGAGACCTACACCTCCTACCATATAGTGCCTCAAACGGTTCCATCCCAATGGTGGAGTCATAGTTGTTATTATACGAGAACTCTATCAAAGGCAGATGGTCGTTCTAACTACCCCTGAAGTCAATCACACACGCCCTCAACATGTCCCCCAATGCCTGAATGGTTCACTCTGCCTGCCATTAGTCTGAGGATTAAAGGCAGTACTAAGCTTCACCTGCGTGCCTAAGCTCTTCTGGAAGGATCTCCAAAAATGTGAAGTGAACTGAGCTCCTCTATCAGAAATGATAGACAAAGGAATCCCATGCCATCTCACAATCTCATCAATAAAGAATCTCGCATAATGCTCGGCTATTTATGTAGACTTCACAGGGATAAAGTGGTAAGACTTAGTCATCCTATCAACAATAACCCATATGGAGTCATGCTTTCTTCTAGTCCTCGGAAGACCAACCACGAAGTCCATATTAATGGCCTCCCATTTCTAAGTCGGAACCTCACACTATCTTCTTCTATCTTTGAGTCTAAGCATGGGTCTTCAACTAAGTATGTTTCAATTACTCAAATGTGTTGTTTTTAGTGTTAGTTGGTGATTTTAACATCAAAACCCTAAAGAACCCATGCTAATGCATATTTCAAACTTCTATATCAAGAAATGAGTTGAATAAGCATGATTATGTAGTGTTTGAGTTTTGGTTTCTTCATGTTGATTTTATGGTTTAGATACTTCCCTAAGAGCTATTTTATGATGAATTGTTGGGTAAATTGTGAATAGGTGTTGAAATCTTGGATGAATGGTAAGTTTTTCTCATGGTTTAACTCTTATTATGAAATGATCTTGAGTGGTATGGTACACCTTTGGTGGCGGTGTTTACTTGATATATGAATGTGAATCTACTTGTGTATTTTGAATAAGGACATGAAGGCTTATTATGTAAATTAAGATGATAATGATGTTGTTCTTGTTGATATACTTTATGAAGATTGTTATGTGAAGTATGATTGAGATTATGTCTAAATGAACTATATGTTTATGTGAAGCATGTTTAAGTGTGTGATATGAAAAAAAGAAGGTTTAAGCATGTTTAGGATCCATTGTTGATGGGTGATTAGGTGAAAGGTGTGCTCACATGTACACTCACACACTCACACTTGAATTAATGAATGAAGTTAGCAAATGTGATTAAGGGGAGTTTTGGGGTGAACACTCTTCATGAGTTGAGATGAAGTGTTTAGTATCAACCTCACCTTCTCCCAAGAGCTTTCTACGATAGGTGAGAGGATTGATACCTTTCGTGAGTTGAGATGTGGTGTCCACTAGTTATCCCTAACCTATAGTATAATTAATGCTGAGACTCCGTTAGGGAGTTATGCTTAGCACTGAGAGGATATGAAGAAGGGTGGTCAGACTTCGCGAGTTGAGATGTAGTATTCCAATGTCTCTCTTAAGATGAGTACTCCTCGTTAGTAGAGAATGAGTAACTTAGTAGCAATCTCCTTATCCCTTAACTATGCGCCCGCATGAGTGTAGCTATTGGAAAAGTCATTTAAAAGCTAAGAGAATGATCATACCCTTGACAAGTGGGGATCCCTGATCCGGTAAGGGCTAATATCAGGATTCCATGTCTAGCTCTCATGGTCTATGTCGGCTAAGCTAGCCCCCACAAATGAATGAACGAACTAAGTCTCCTAAAAGAATTTACTAATTAGGGTTTGTGGTGGTATGGGACACTATTTATCCATTGCACTAAGTAGAGATTCCGAAAGGGGATTCTTGGTGTGTTTTATAAGAAGTGTATGAATGAGATAACATGTGTTGCAAATAATGTTAGATGACTTAATATATAATGTTAAAAAAGCATTTTAAAGTTAAGTTTTATATAATGAAGTTATGAATGACTAATATAGTGTGCTTGATCGAAGGGAATCCTCAAGGAGCACTAAGTGGGAGTTGTAGTATGGGGTGATACTGTCACATTGCACTTAGTGTAACTTACAAGTCTTATTGGAGTAGGGCACTTACATGAAGTCCTTAATGTATGAATGTTCTTCTAATATCTAGTCTAGAATGTGGACTTGTTTCCAGTGTGGACTTGTTTCCCGTGCGAGGTAAGCCTATGGTTTGTAGTATTAAGGATCACTTAGCTATGTATTTAAAGGGGTGTATTGGCGGTTCCTTCATGTATTACCTTAGTGAGTCTTAGGATAACATGGTCAGGGAAACCTCAAAGGAAATGAGTCTCACTGTGTTTGGTATGAATGTACTCATTGTAATTTCACTGTGTTCATTGTAATGTTACTTAAGTTTACTGTAAAATTATGTCTTGGTTCTAAAATCATGAGATTTATATTTTATGTGATAAATGATGATTCTTATACTATTTTAATTCGATTTTCATGAAGGTTTTACTTATTTTCCATGAAAGCTTATTTTACTAAAATGTCCCTTTTTGCATGTGCAAGACTTAGTACATTGTTTCGTACTAACCCCATACTTTTCTATACTCTATAATTATAGGTTGGAGGCAATAAGAAGTCTAGAAGTCAATGCTTGAGGATCGACTCTCTCAAGATTAAGTATGTCCTCATATATTCGACCACATAGTCCTATTTCTGTAGTTTCTACAATTAAGACTTATTATGTATTTCTTTCAATGTAAAGGGTCGTGTTCCTAAAATATTTATGTTGTGTCTTTAAGTTGGCTTGTGAAGACGAGACTAATCTTTAGTATTTATAAACATATTTTATTTTATTATGAATATCATAAAATGTTTTAATTCCACACTAGTTTTCATGTCTTATCCGAATAATGATATCTAGTAGGCTAGCACAAGACCACCGCAGGTTCAAGTACACAATTGCCCGACCTAAGGGTTACCCTATATTCTAGGGGGTACTTGTGGGTGGTGACAAACTTTGTATCAGAGCATAAGTTTATGGGAAATAGTTTAGGGTCTAAACTCTCACAAGCCACGTCTAATAGAGTCTTGCTCATCGGTGTGAGTCGCGAAACATCCATGAGTGACAGGTTATAACATGATAGAAGTTTCACATTCTTCATTATTCTAATGTCGTTCCTTAGATTGAGTTCTATAAGATTTCTTTTATAAATTTGTGTTTATAGAACATGAATACGAGGAGAGCAACCTCTAGGAGGAAGGAGGAAGGTATAGCTAAAGAGAGGATCCCTCCCTGTGTTGACCAAGTCCCTATAGTTGTCCTAGAGAATGTTAAAGAGGCGGCCCCCTCCGGAACCTCAAGGACCTCAAATGTCCCCTATGCCTCAAGATCCTCAAGCTCCTTTTGTCATGGGGTATGACTAATGCGGAGTTAAGGGCTGCCCTTATAAATTTGACTCAACTCATGAAACCTCAAGCTCAAGTTCTCACTTATCATTTGGTTGCCGAAGTTAACCAAGGGGGTGGACCTCAACCTAATGTGAGTACTCCTTTCACAACCCGAGACCACACCCTATAAGATAGTACCAATCTCAAATCATGGACCGGTGTACTTGACCTCTCGGAGGTCTTGTACAAGCCATTCCGTATCATTCTTCACATATAAACATATGAAAAGTAGTGCAGAATTATAATTTTTCACACGAATATCTTAAAACATCTTTCATATAAAATCCATAGAAAATACTAAGTCTCATTTCATCAAATCTTAGACACGAGAATACTTGGTACACGGCCCATACAATACGAATATATAAATACATAGTCTATTATAATACTTCAATAAGAGAAATAAAAGACATCTATTCCCTCGAGTCAAATGAGGACATACTTCAACATGATTGGTGATCTTATAATCCAATATTAGCTCCCAAAATAACCTTCACCTATGAATCACATTAGATATAGATAAAAGCATGGGAGTAGTACAAACACATGTACTAAGTATGGCATAATGCATAAAAATCATGAAAATTGACATTTATTAGAAATATGCATTTTTGAATTTAAATATCATAATATAAGCATAAGTATAACATTTAACACCTTAGAAACACATAATATAACACTTAATCATTTATTCACATTTTTAGGAAAACCTTACAGTGAACTAATTCACTATTACAGTGAAGCTTATCGACTTCACATAGAACACCTTCTAGCATGCAATTTGCTCACTAAAAGCTATCCTAAGACTCAATTAAGTAAGACAAAGAGAGACCGCCCAAACACCCTCTCTAGGTAGTTCTAAATGATCTTTAAGACCACCTATAATGAGATATACACACTCACAATACACCAAACATATGAACCTGATATCCTCTTACCAAAGGTGATTCAAAGGTTCACTTGAGTGAGTTGTGAAGCGACCGCCTATACAATTCCCTTTACACACACTTAAGATATCCTATAAATTACCTGGGATGAGATCATTCTCACTTAATACTCCAACATACATATAACATGACATTCTCCTTCCAAAGGTTATCAAAAGACTTACTCAAGTAAATCAAGAAGAGAATGTCCATGTTGACCTCTTCAATATTACCTAAGTAATACTTAATACTACCTAAGTGTGGATCATGCCTACTTAGTCAACAAACTTCCCTAACTAGAGTCATTCTTAAGACTTATCTAGGTAAGATACGAAGTGACCATTCCGATGCCCCCTTTACACCTTAACTAGACAACCCTTAACTACTCTAGATAAGTACTTAATCATTTAACACACTTCTTAACATAAATCATTACATTCATTAGTTCATCTAAGAGACATTCATTACATAAGGACAATCAAGTAATGGTCTTGAAGAAGACCTAGGGACTCTTACTAACATCTTCAAAGCCTATTGTGCAATGTCTAGCTAGCGTCCCATATTACATCCTAAACCTTATAGAACTTCACTAATGCTAGTAGGTATCCCATATGATGAGAATAGGCAATAACTGACATAGACCATGGTAGCTAAATATGGAATCTGGAGTTTTAACCCACTCCGATGAAGGGCGTTCTACTTGCTAATGGTAGAACTTGGAAACATCCCATGTAGGCACATGGTTAAGAATATGAAGGGCTTACTTTGTACTCTATTCTCATTCTTCAATCGAGCTACTTCCAAAACCATACTCACCCGGTGCTAGCCTTTGTTCTCATTGAGTAATTTACATTAAAGGTTCATAGAAAGGGGTTCCATATCATGTTCATAACCCAATCACAGTCACCCTACCACAGAGGTCCCATACGACTGTCTTAAAATGGCGACAAGATAACTCTTAATAACTTTCTTAAGGATGATATTATGTCGTTCTAGCCAACCAACCTTAAGTCCATTATTCATTACAAGAAGGATACCATTACGACTTTAAACATCAAGGTTCATAACCTTACCACTATGTTCAAGGTTTCACATAAATGACCTTCTTAGAATCATTGAAGGTTTCATATTACTCATACATTCAAGAGTAAGAGGCTTTAACATCCTAAGTCAAGACATCTCTGATTCACATTCATACATATATATGGTAAGGAACACAAGTCTACCAACACAAGACACAACATACTTCACTTTATCACATATAGCATATCATTCTAGAAGCACATACGAATAATCATTATCATCTTTTAGTCATCCTTCACACTACTATAGCATCATTAATATAAACATCATAGACTCATATAGTCAAGTAGGAATAACCATTCATCAACTCGAGTACACACTTAAGGACATAGTCATAGTTTAACATGATCAACTAACAATCATCAATAGAAAAACACATACTTTCACTTTAATTATATGTAGATAGATATGATCACACTTCACATAAATCACTGCACACATCATTACCATATATCAATTAATGCTGACAAGGCCATGATCATCACAATACATAAAGTAACGCCGACAAGCCCACATCAATTGCAAGTGAAGCACATATCATCGCCACTATAAGTGGAGCATACCAATCACAACATAATTCAAGAGTTACATTACTTAAAATAAAGAGAATTAGGCTAGCGTACCACCAATCCATTCTCACCACACCAATCCATAGCTAAATCATCCAATTCAGTACCATAAGGCCCTTACTCATGTCCATAAACATCAATTAAATATAGAAACCATAATACTCAATGAAATGACGTCAATTAAATATAGATTTATCAATCTAAGACATGCTATACATCAATTGAATACAATTCTTACAACATTCAATAGCCCGTAGAAAACTACACTAGAATTCATAAGCATTAACACAATATCACTTAACCCATAAAGTAGACAAAAACTAGGATTCAACAATTACATGGGTTCATACGTCAATTTAGTGAAAATTATCTAATTAACATCAATATAATCAATATACAATGCTTAAAAACCATTAATGGAAGAACCCATGCATAGATTTTAATTTAGAAAACTCATTATTTCTGAAGCCTTTTAAAATCACTTTAAAGAATGGCTCCTTGATGAATAGACATTCAAGGATCATAAGAACATACCTCAATGATGTTAATCCACGAAATTGATGAACAATCACCACTCAAATCTCCAATCCAAGCTCTTCCTTGATTTTTGGCTTCAATGGAGTTCTAAAGAATTTCTAAGATATTTTAGGGTTTGGTTTTGAAGAATGAGTTCATCTAGGTATTTAGGACTTAAAAACCCACTTAAAATACATAAAATACCCATAATGTGATGAGACGCAAGTACACCCTAAACTTTAGAGCATTCTTATGTGGCCACACGACAAATGAGACTTCAAGAAGTCTCATCAAAGCCACTCGTATCATTCATTGCATAATAAATATTCTAAAATGAGTAAGATTTTAAAACTTTCTTCACACAAGAAGAACTCTTTCCATAATAAATACACAAGAGGAAGACTTTTATTTAAAACATTAAACCTTTACAACATCTCATTGAACCATCTAAACTTTGGAGTATACAACACTTGGGACTAAGCCCATACAAGACATAAAATAAAGACTAAGACATAAAGGAACATGTGGATATTGTCCTCGGATCGATGAGGACACTAATACTTCATCTTCAACCCTTAGAAACCTATCCATTCTCCATGCATATCAAGACTTCCAATTCCCTACACTTTAGTCAAAATGGGAAAAGAAGGCGTTAACACATTAGATGCACTAAGTATGAAAGTCATGCAAAAACCATGAAAAAGGGACATTTAGTAAATAACACGATTTTCGTGAATTTTTATTAAAATATCATACTATAAGCATTAGAAAAACATTAAACATCTTAGGAACATATAACAAATCATTTAAGAAATTATTCACATTTTTAGAACAACTTCACATTAAGCAAGTTCAATGTTATAGTGAATCCTATCAACTTCACATAGAGAAATTCCTAGCATGCAATCCTCTCACTAAAATCTATCCTAAGACTCGCTTAAGTAAGACAAAGAGAGACCGCCCATACACCCTTTCTAGATACACATAAATGATCCTTAAGACCACCTATAATGAGATACACACCAAGCACATAAACATGAGATCCTCCTACAAAAAGTGATTCTCAGTCTCACTTGAGTGAGTTGTGAAGCGACTGCCCATACAATCCCTTATACACACACTCAACATATCCTATAGACTACCTAAGATAGAAACATTCTCACTTAATAAAACAACATATAGATGATATGAAATTTTCCTTCCAAAGGATATAAAAAAACAAATTTAAGTAAATCAAGTTGATAAACTCCATGATTGACCTCTTAAATATTACCTAAAATATCTATAAGACTACCTAAGGCTTAGATCATGTCTACATAATCAACCATCTGTAAGACCCCCAAAACGAGTTAGGGTTTCTAGATTCTAACATGTTCGGAATAAGTTTCTAAGGTCCTACAATTAATTATAATGTGGTTTATAGGAAGTGTGTAAATCTTGAGGTGATTTTGGAAGTCAAACGTCAAGGGATGATCAAGACGTTTGGCGACTAGTCACCTATGTGCCTCATGTGTCTATACATGCTTATATTTGTATGTCATGATATTATAAAGTCTTAAAATGAGTTATAATGATGTTTATAGTCATTATATGGAGTTTCATGAATCCTGGATGTTAAACGTCCAAGAACGTCTAAGACGTTCAAAAATTAGCCCTTGAGACGTTTATGTATGTCTTTTTGGGGCCTAGCATGTTTGGATGTGTTTTATGTGTGAATTTTGGGTGAAACTTTCATGTAATGTCTTTGACTTTTAAATGTGTATATTTACGTTGGAAACGTTCAGGTACGACTTCTCAAGGGCCCCGCAAAATGACCCACAAGAAGGACCCAAGGGCTGTCGAGACACTGAACCAAATGACTCCCCATTTGTTTACAAACGGCCCATCAATTGGGGTGTCCTCGATGGAAACTTAGAATAAATTAGACTCAGAAACATTACAGATCAAGGACCCAATCGATGAAGCCACAGACAGTCCGTCGATGGACGTACTAGGCGTCGATTGGGGTCGTTGGTGCAGGCTGTTCAAAGCTGCCTGCGCACTGTTTCTTTAAAGGGTTAATGGGAAATTCAACCCACGTACTAACCTGAACCTACATGATTTATTTAGTGATTTTTGGGTGTATTTAAGTTATCAAACACGTGAACAACCCATACCTAATCCAATTCACACCAAATAAACTTTCCCTCCAAATCCAATTCTCCCTAGAAACCTCCATTGAAGGTGAAGCTCAAGAACAACTTGGCTCTTGGATTTCAATTTTTTATTCATCAAGTTTTAGAGGTTTTCAACTAGAAAAAGGTATGGTGATCCTTCATCTCTAAGTAACCTTTCACTTGGAGAGTTCTTCTCAGTTTTTCAAAGAGATTTCATGATCAAACTTCTTCTTCAATCTAGCCATGGAATCTTTGTAAAAAAAATTTAATGGATTAATAATGATAAATTGATGATAATTTTGTGGTTTTAATGTGAAAAACTATCCAATTTCATTGTGAACCCATGTCCCTTCAAAAAATTGATTTAGCCCTTGCATGGACATTGTGATCATGCCTTGTTATCGATTAAATTGAGGTTCTATTTCATTTAATTGCCTATATCTACTGTCATTTACGCGTATTTATTATGAATTTATGATGAAGGATACATGTGGATCAACATATGAAGATTTGAAAATGCCTAGCTTAGATTTCCATGATTCACTGTAACATTGATCGTATAATATATAAAATTGGAACTCAATTATGTTAAATTGATTTTTAACTACTTCCTATAATGTATAAATATTAAGAATCACATGTAATGGATCCAATATGGATCAAGTCTTAAGGATTGGGTAGTATTGATTCATGTTCTCCTATCTTCTATAAAGTGCTAATGTACTTATATACATCTCAATTCCATGGTAATTGGTTAATAGTTTTGTGTAGGGTTAATTGTACGTTAGTTACTGCCTTAACATGATATAAATGATTAATTATGTTTTGTTATCCAATGTGGATTTATGGTTGAAGACTTGATCTCTATTTCCTCTCTATCGTATGTCTAGGATGCTCATTGTAATCTCAAAATTTTGGGCAATTGTAGTAGGATCTCGCTTAAGTTATGGTATCATTAACTACTGCCTTGTATGTATATTTTTTATTAATTGTGATCATGACTAATTGATGATCAAGTGAGAAAGAATTGGTATGAGATCAATTTCCCTTCACATTCTATAAAGTGATGATGTAGTGGACTTAATATGATCTCAATCTTGTTATAATTAATGTATTAATTGCGATTATGTTAGTCTAAATTAAGATACTGACTTATATCTGAATTGTTTATAAAATAATAACAATGATCAATGATGACCAAAGGCTAAAGGATTGGTAAGAATTGCTATACTATTGCACTTGTCTACTTCTGTATAGTATTGTAGATGAAGACTTGTAGGGCATTGTGTGGTATCGTCCAGTTATGGTGGCAGTGTTTACCTTATTGTAAATATATATATGTGATGTGATCATTCCCTTGAAGGGAACTATACTATGAATGTGTAATGGTGATGAATCACCTTATGTGAAACCTATGCCTAGTCTCCTATTCTAATATAATCGAGGTTGTGTTGCTAGTGTCATGAGCATGTAAATGGCTATGTTAAGGTTGTATGTATTTGATACCTATAAGAGGTCATACAATGTTATATGTGATGTAAAGTTAATATATGTGCATAAAGATTAAAGCTTACTATAAGAATGTCGTAAGTCTTAAATAAATGAGTCTTATGCTATGCTAACCATTCTATGATGTTGTGCAATGTATCATTCACTAGGATGACTTGATAGGTGTACGAGTATAGACAAGGGTATGAGACCTTATATATGCATTGCACATGTGTACCTTGATAGGATAATTCCAAGGTTGGTCTTCTAAGATATGCATAGGATTGTATGAACATGTTATGAATATGACTTATATTCTATGATGTTAAGTATATGATATGATGATGTATGAATGTGCATAGTGGCTTGGAGTGTTGATATGAAAGGATTGCTCATAAAGGTACACCTATAGACTTATGCATTGATATATGAACATATGTGACATTTATGTGTTATGTGGAAGGTTTGCTCATATACAAGTATACACACACACATGTATGGAGATCTAATCAATAGAGGGTCCTTAAAAGGTGTGCTTATTTGTACCCATAAACTATATAGGTGTTTGAATATCCTATAAGCATATGAGGAACAAATACCCTAAGCCTATGTTTATTAAAAATGTCAATAAAGGCTTTTAAATAAAGGGAACTTATCTTAGCACCGAGTGAACTTGACAATGACAGGTGATGACTTCCCTTGGACTAAGATTCACCATTTGTTCCTTTTAGAGTGCTGACTTCCCTTAGAGGAATACTCCCCTATGGATCCACATGAGGTGGTGGATTCCCTTTGAGGAAGGTTTACCCATGTTTTCTCATGAGAGGAGGCCCCTATTGCAAAATTTCATGTAGAGGGATCAAAGCTATCTCTTAGTTCCATAAACTATGCTTGCCACATAGGATCTAGCAAAGTGAATTCACTTAGGATTCTAGGATGTATGTTAAGGTTCTACATTGGCTAAGTGGAACACCTTCAATTGGTGTAAGGCTCTACAACACCAAATTCAATGTTTAGCACCCACGGTCTTAGTGTCTTTTAAGGCTATAGTTCCCCTAAAGTAAAATGGACGATGAAAGTAAATGACTAGGACCCTAAATAGGATGACTTAAGGGAGGTTACTTAGGATATATGGAAGTAATGAACCCATCTAGACATTGCATAAGTAGCTTCTTTGGAAGTCCTAGGGAGGTGGCCTAATGTGTATGATTATGCTTATGTGTTTATGCATGACATTGTAGTAATTTTCTACTTGTTATGAAGATGTTCATGGTATATAAATGATGTGAACTTGTCCCTATATGCATGATGTTGGTCTTAATAAATATATGATTAAGGTCTTGCCTAGCATGGATGAAGTTGCCTTTAATTGTTATGATGATGTATGAAGTGTTAAGGCATGTGGTTTCATGATAGGTTTACTAAGTATGTGTGAGGTTATGGGGTTTCACATGTACATTGCACTAGTAGACTAAGATTGATGTCATGAGTAAGATCTTAAATTGATTTATGTGAAGTGAAGTGAATATATGTGGAAATGGATCTAACTTACTGTGAAGCCAATGAAGTCTTGACTTAAATGTGCCTATGATTTATTATGCTTATTTGATGATAAGTGTTGGCCTATGTAGGTTGTATGTGTGTTTTCTTTGTGAACTTAAGGTGATGCATTGCACCAAGTATCCCTAGAGGGTTACTTGGGAGGTTGATAAGGAAAAGAAAAGATAACTCACAGTAGTGCAAAAAGAGCTCACTGTAAAGTGATCTTAAATGTGCCATAAATTCTACATGTAAATGGTATATGCATGATGTTGGTCTTAATGACTATATGATTAAGGTCTTGCCTAGCATGGATGAAGTTGCCTTTAATTGTTATGGTGATGTATGAAGTGTTAAGGCATGTGGTTTCATGATAGGTTTACTAAGTATGTGTGAGGTTATGGGGTTTCACATGTACATTGCACTAGTAGACTAAGATTGATGTCATGAGTAAGATCTTAAAATGATTTATGTGAAGTGAAGTGAATATATGTGGAAATGGATCTAACTTACTGTGAAGCCAATGAAGTCTTGACTTAAATGTGCCTATGATTTATTATGCTTATTTGATGATAAGTGTTGGCCTATGTAGGTTGTATGTGTGTTTTGTTTGTGAACATAAGGTGATGCATTGCACCAAGTATCACTGGAGGGTTACTTGGGAGGTTGATAAGGAAAAGAAAAGATAAGAAACAGTAGTGTAAAAAGAGCTCACTGTAAAGTGATCGCAAATGTGCCTTAAATTCTACATGTGATCTTATCTGATATTTGGCCTTTGAGATGTCTATTTGAAGTATGTAAATGGTATAAATGCTATTGTATAAAGGTTTTATAATGATTTACTGAAGAAGCATGGAGTATGTTTTTAAGAAAATGTCTCTTTTAAATGCATGTTTTTGCATGGTTGTCATACTTAGTGCATTCTTATACAAATCCCATTATTATATAGTTTTTACACAAAGTGTAGGTTGTGGATGCAAAAGGATGTCTATATGGTTAGGAGCTTGATAAATGATTCCAAAGCTCAAGGAAAGGAATCCTTAAGTTCAAGAATCTACTACTTATGTTTACTGTAAAGTTTTATAATTCGTATCTTATGATCATGTAGTAAGGTTGTGTCCCTAATGTACACTAATGTTGTTGAGTCT
The DNA here is from genome assembly GCF_001406875.1 of Solanum pennellii. Taxonomy (NCBI): domain Eukaryota; kingdom Viridiplantae; phylum Streptophyta; class Magnoliopsida; order Solanales; family Solanaceae; genus Solanum; species Solanum pennellii. The sequence goes on from NC_028645.1 coordinate 27,257,264, forward strand.
AAGATGGCAAAGAGACTTAGAGTATAACTATGTAATATGATATTTTGAGTATATATGAAGTGAAATTTCTAGCATTTGATGTTCTATGAAAAGTTTTAAATTTTCCACTAATTTACTATGACAATGCGATGAATGATAACTATGGGCTTGTATAAGACCACCGAGAGGTCAAGTACGCCATGTTACATCTAGCGGGTGCTCCCTGGATGTGAAACCATCTTCCCTAACTAGAATAATTCTTAAGACTTATCTAGGTAAGATATGAAGTGACCATTCCTATGTCCCCTTCACACCTTAACTAGACAACCCTTAACTACTCTAGATAAGAAATTATTCAAACATGCTTTCTTAACTTAAGTCTAAGTCATTACATTCCTTAGTTCATTTAAGACACATTAATCACATAAGGACATTCAAGTAATGATCTTAGAGAAGACCTAGGGACTCAAACGAACACCTTCAAAGCCTATTGTGCAATGTGTAGATAGTGTCTCATACCACAACCTAAACTTCATAGAACTTCTCTAATGCTCATAGGTATCCCATATGATGAAAAAAGGCAATAACTGACATAGACCATGATAGTTAGACATGGAATCCAGAGTTCTCACCTACTCCGATAAGAGTGTTCTACTTGCCAAGGGTAGAACTAGGACACATCCCATGTAGGCACATGGTTAAGGAATATCAAGGGCTTTTATGCACTCTAGTCTCATTCTCAAGTAGAGCTACAGTGTACTCTAGTCTCCTTATCAAGTAGAGCTACTTCCCATAACACACTCAGTCGGGCTAGTCTTTGTTTTCATAGAGTATTTGACATTAAAGGATCATATGATGATGTTCCATATCTAGTTCATAACCAATGCACATTAACCCTACCAAAGAGGTCCACTAGGGCTACCTTTCAATGTCCAGTAAGATAGCTCATCATGACTTTCCTAAAGATGATATGATGCCGTTCTAGCCGATCAACCCTAAGGCCATCATCCTTTACATGAAGGATACCATTACGGCTCTCGACTTCAAAGTTAATAACATAGACTTATTACTAGGTTTAAGGTTTCACGTACATGACCTTCTTTACATCATTTAAAGTATCACATATCATTCATTCATACATGGAAAGGGTGCACTAAGCCTACCTAGTCAATACATCTCGTATTCACATATCGTTCGTTATATGTATCAAGTAACGGACACAAGTCTACAATAACAAGACACAACATTCTTTACTTTATTACGTATAACATATCATTCTTTGAAACACTTATGAATGACCCTTATCATCTTTATGTCATCCTATACATTACCATACCATCATCAATATAACCATCATAGACTCTTATAGTCATGTAGGAACAATCATTCATCAACTCTAAGACTATACACATTAACACATAGTCATAGTCTAACAAGATCTCCTAATATACATAGAAGAAACACATACTTTCACATTACTTCATATGTAGATATTTCTGCTCATACTTCACATAAATCAACTACACATATCATCATAATACTTCAAGTAGTGGTGACAAGGCCATCATCAACATATTACATAAAGTAACGTTGACAAGGATACATTATTCACATAGCACCACCACCTTAAGTGGACCATACCAATCATCATTGTAATACAAAAGCTATACATAATATTAAGAGAGTTAGGGAAGCGTACCAGCCATTCAATCTCACCTCCTCTATCCAAAGCTATATCATCAAATTCAATACCATAAGACCCTTTCCCATGTCCATGAACATCATTTCAATACATAAACTATAATATCAATGAATCTAGGTCAATTCAATATATATTTATCAATCTAAGACCAATTAGACATCAATTGAATATTTTACATCATTCGATAGCCCATAGAAATCTACACTAGAATTTACAAGCAGTAAGTCAATATCAATTGAATAAGCTTAATATTCAATGGATACAAGAATATATAATACTCGTTGATCAAATTGAAACAGCCTATAAAATATAAAACCATAAACTCTACATAAATGAAGAGCCCATAACAATCTACGCATGAGTTCATTAATATCAAAGCATGATGACATAACCCATATTTTAGTCGAAGTAAGAGAATTGATAAGGTGAAGGGTTCATGGAGAATTTCATTGGAAAACATCAATTATACATCAATAATATCATATCTTAAGGTTTGAAAACGTTTCATACAAGAACCCAAGACTTAGAGTAGAAATTGGACTTTTTCATCTTTTTTCATCTTTGAAGATAATCTTTGAAATTGAATATAAGGCGATAGAAAGCCTTAGAATAATAAATCATATACCTTATTAGAAGAATAAAATGACAATTGAAGAAGAAACTCCATTGAATTATCCCTCTTCAAGCTCCATCTTCACCTTGAGCTCTTATGGAGGTTTTTGGAGATACTTTTGGAGGGAATGTGTTTTGATTAAGGTGCTAGGGTCTAAATGAGAGTTTTATGACTTATATACTCTTAAAATACCAATAAAATCCCAAAATAACCGTCCTCCTATTTTATAAGATTTGGGGTGAATTTCCCAAAACCCCCCAAGTCTTAACAGAAAAGCTGGAAGATTGCAGCACCATCGACGCCCTAGCATCGACGGTCCGTGGGTGAGACCATGACCCGTCGATGGGGTTTGTTTGTTACTTATGCAGCTCCTCCACCAGAAGTCTACATGTCTCCATCGATGCCACCCATCGACGGGCCGTGGTTTGGGGAACTCGATTGCAAACGCCTGGCAGTGTTGAGCTCCAAGATGGGGTCGTACCCAGACGTTAAATCTCTAAACACGCACGTCTAGGTATTAGGAACATATCCAAACAAGTGCAACATCAAACAAGCCACAGAAGATGCTAAAACACATCCAAACTTACAAGGAAGTCTAAAGGCTATCTTTCCAATGTCACTGGACGTTCTTGGCGTTTGACTTCCAAAACTTAACAAACACTACATGCTGACTCTAAATACTATTATCAATAATATAAAGACCTCATAAACTCATTACACACTCATAAGCACATGAAAACACATAAGGCACATAGGTGACAAGTCGTTGAACGTCTTGGTTGTCCCTTGACGTTTGACTTCAAACTTCACCAAAATCTTGAAACACTACCTCAAACACAATTTTAAACAATCTTAGGACTTCAAGACTTCATGTATCGCACATTAGGCCCTAGTTTCACCTAAGTCATTTTTGGAGGTGTTATATCTAAGTAACTGCCCTTCTCTTGTTTGGATGTGGGGTGAATTTACAACTTCACGCCTAGAATTACAGTAAATTTGTGCAGAAGACAGTCCACCAACGACTTGTCCATCAACGGACTGTTAGTCCACAAACGGACCGTCCTGGCATCTTGTTGTTTGGTTTAGAGACTTGCCTTTGGGAGGTTAATATCCCTAGGCTAAATCTTGACCAACGACACCCATCGAGGGGCGTCAACTGGACCACGAGCTGTCATTTGCCTCAGTCGATTGGGGCCTGGTCTCGACAACATTGGCTCAAGGAAAGGGTCCTTCCTCAAGGACCCTTCGATAGTCCTTGGGGACTTTTGCCCGGATGTTTCAAACTCAAATATGTTCATATACGAGTTTAGTCCCTCCTATACAAATTTCAACAAAAACGAACACGTAAAAATTGAAAAATCAGGCCAAGACACACAAGGTTGTTTGAATGCAAACCTTTCGAATGTCATGGACGTTCTTGGACGTTTGACCTCCAAACTTCATGAAAATTGACACACTGCCTATAAATACTATAATAACCCATATAAGGACCTCGTTAAATCATTAAATACACATATAGGAACATAACAACACATGAGGGACATAGGTTACTTAGTCGTCGAACGTCTTAGTTATCCCTTAACGTTTGTCTTCCAATGCACCTAATTCTTTAGACACTGCCTCAATACCACATTATTGACCATAAGGACCTTAGAACCTCATTACAAACATGTTAGGCTCTATTTCATCTATGTCATTTTCAAGGTATTACAATCTTCCCCACTTAGCCAACATTCATCCTTTAATGACACTTGCCACTCTCTGAACACTTCCAAGAGTAGAGATTCAATTAGCAACTCATAACCATACCATATAACACTTTATACAATATAAACATCTAGGAAAATATCAATTTCACATAACCAAGAGATTTGCAGAACAACAAGAAACTAGAATAAATTGTACAACTCGTCATGCCATAAAACTCACACCTTAATTCCAAATACCAAAAACTCATTTTATATTCAATATCATGCTCATATACATCAGTTCCAACAACATTACAACAATTTTCAAGTAAAAAATTAATTAATCAATTCTTGCAAAATCTCACAGTTAACTGCCAAAGCTACAATGAAGTATGCAAATTTTTCAAAAATATGACATTCAGGTAATTCATGATAGAAACATGCTAATATGCAAGATAAAATCATATACACTGTCACACCCCAACCCTAAGTATGGAGGACAAGTGAAACTACGAGTACAAATAATAGGCCGACGAGTACCATATGAACACATAATTTAAAAATAACCTATGATGAGAAAGTAAACTAAGACGCAGATAGATTTACTGATGAGAAACTTCATATACAATAGATGTTGACTAGCTGAACCAATACATGTGACAAGTGAAACTATGAATACAGATGATTGATTTACAATGTCTACAAAGCCTCTATTGGAATTCATGATGGTACCACTATGAAAATACGCATAGTAATGACTCGGCAAAGCACCGAATCAACCTGGAGCTCACCAACATCCACTGAGTATAATGTGCTTCTATCGGGATGATCTACTAATTGAGTACTCGTACCTGCGGCGTGAAATGCAGCGTACCCAATAAGGGACGCCAGTACGAAAGAATGTACCGAATATGTAAGACATAATACAACCATATGTAGCATGAGAGCTCAAGTGAAACCAAATACCGCCCATGCAATCCCTTTCACACACACTTAAGAGATCGTATAAATTACCTAGGACAAAATCCTTCTCACTTAATACACCAACATAAATATAACATGACATTCTCTCCTCCAAAGGTTACCCAAAGACTTACTCAAGTAAATCAAGAAGAGAATGTCCATGTTGGCCTCTTCAAGATTACCTAAGTAATCCTTAATACTACCTAAGTTTGTATCATGCCTACTTAATTAACCAACATCCCTAACTAGAGTCATTCTTAAGACTTATCTAGGTAAGATAAGAAGTGACCATTCCTATGATATCTCCACACCTTATCTATGCAACCCTTAACTACTCTAGGTAAGTACTTATTCATTTTACACTCTTTCTTAAATTAAGTGATTACATTCACTAGTTCATTTAAGTGACATTCATTACATAACGACATTCAAGTAATGGGATTGAAGAAGATCTAAGGAATCTCACTAACATCTTCTAAGCCTATTGTGCAATATCTAGATAACGTCTCATACCACCACCTAAATATCATAGAACTTCTCTAATGGTAGTAGGTATCCCATATGATCAAAATAGGAAATAACCGACATAGACCATGGTATCTAAACATGGAATCCGGAGCTGTAACCTACTATGATGGAGGGGGTTCTACTTGCCAATGGTAGAACTTGGGCACATCCCATGTAGGTACACGAATAAGGAATATGAAGGGCTTAGTTTGTACTCTTGTCTCGTTTTTCACTGGAGCTACTTCCCAAACTATACTCACTAGGTTCTATAATTTGTTCTCATAGAGTAATTTACATTAAAGGTTCATACAAAGGGGTTCCATATAAATTTCATAACCCAATCACATTCACCCTACCAAATAGGTCCCCAAGGGCTGCTTTACAATGGCAACAAGATATATCTTAATGACTTTCCTAAGGATGATATGACGTCGTCCCATCCAACCAACTTTATGTCCATCATTCATTACAAGAAGGATACCATTACGGCTTAGGACTTCAAAATTAATAACCATACCACTAGGTTCAAGGTTTCACATAAATGAACTTCTTAGAATCATTCAAGGTATCATATTATTCATACATTCAAGACTAAGAGGCTTTAGCATCCTAAGTCAAGAGATCCCTTATTCACATTCATACATGTATCATGTAAGGGACAAAAGTCTACCAACACAAGACACAACATACTTCACTCTATCACATATAGCATATCATTCTAAAAGCACATTGGAATAACCATTATCATATTTACGTCATCCTATACACTGCTATAACATCATGAATAGAAACATCATAGAATCATATAGTCAAGTAGGAAAAACCATGCATCAACTCTAAGACTACACACATAAGGACATAATCATAATCTAACATGATAACCTAACAATCATCAATAGAAGAACACATACTTTCACATTAATCACATGTATATAGATATGATCATACTTCACATAAATCAATACAAATATCATCACCATATATCATGTAACGACGACAAGTTCATGATAATCATAATACATAAAGTAACGCCGACAAGGACACATCAATTGCAAGTAAAGCACATAACACCGCCACCATAAGTAGACCATACCAATCACAACATAATTCAAGAGTCACATTACTTAAAATAAAGAGAATTCGGGAAGGATACCACCAATCCATTCTCACCACTCCAATCCATAGCTAAATCATCCAATTCAATACCATAAGACCCTTACCCATGGCCATGGACATCAATTCAATACAAAAAGTATAATACTCAATGAAATTAGGTCAATCCAATATATATTTATCAAGCTAATACAACATATACATCAATTACATACAATTCTTACATCATTCAATAGCCCATAGAAAACTACACTAGCCTTTATAAGCATTAATACAGTATCCCTTAACTCATACAGTAGTAAAAAACTAGGGTTCATAGGTCAATTTAGTTAAAATAATCTAATAAACATCAATATAATCAATATACAATTCATAAAAAAAATTTAATACAAGAACCCATGGATAGATTTCAATTTAGAAAACTTATCTTTTGTGAAGTCTTTGAAAATAATTTCGAAGATTGCCTCCTTGTTGAATGGAGTTTCAAGGATAAAGAAACATACCTCAATGATGTTAATCCACGAAATTGATGAAGAATAACCACTCAAATATTTAATCCAAGGTCTTCCTTGAGTTTTGGTTTCAATGGAGTTTTATAGAATTTCTAAGATATTTTGGGTTTTGATTTTGAAGAATTAGTTCATCTAGGTATTTAGGACATATAAACCCACTTAAAATACCTTAATTACCCCTAAGTAACCTTCACTTTCTCTTAGTTAAACGTGAGGTGAATTTACCACTTCACCTCTAGAATAACAGAAACATGCACAGAAGATAGTTAGGGGTAAAAATAGACCGTCCTTGCATCTCGTCGTTTGGTTCACATACTTGAATTTATGAGATTAAGATCCCTAGTCTAATTATTGACACATAAATCCATCGACGGGGCGTCGACTGGCCCATGTGCTGTCGTTTGCCTCAGTTGATTGGGCCTGGTCTAGGCAGCCTTGGCTCAAGGAAGGGTCCTTCCTCAAGGACCCTTGGATGGTACTTGGGGACATTTTCCCGGACATTTCCAACCCAAATATGTTTGCATGCAAGTTTAGGACCTCCCACATAAATTTCATCCAAATCGAACACGTATAACTCGATGAAACATGCCAAGACACACAAGGTCGTTTCAAGGCAAACCTTTCGAACGTCATGGACGTTTGACCTCCAAACTTCATGAAACTTGACACAATGACTATAAACACTATAATAACCTTTATAAGGAACTCATTAACTCATGAAACACATATATAGGAACATAACAACACATGAGGCACATAGGTGACTTAGTCATCGAAGGTCTTAGTTGTCCCTTAACATTTTACTTCCAATGCACCTAAATCTTTAGACACTGACTCAATACCACATTATAGAACAATTTAGGACCTTATACCCTCATGAGGATTTTATGAGGATGAATCCCCCTGCTTTTTATGGCACTAAGGTTGATGAAGATCCACAACGATTCATAGATGAAATATTTAAGGTAGTGCATGTTATGGGTGTGACCCCTAGGGAGATGTAACATTCCATAAAATTTACTTGTATAGTGAAAAGTCTATTAGGTTTTAACAATATGTATTGGGGTACATAGGCATCCCAATTCCCAATATTGAGTCATATTGGGCATGTTGGAGAATATTGGCTTAAGGGTGTTAGCGAATTTCTATGTAGTAAGATATACTTTGGTGATCAAATGCTCCAATCCAACCTTGTTTAGGAATTGTACCTGCAATGAAGACCCTAAGCTAAATTTTTTGATTTCATAGCTTACACACATTAAGTACAAGGCATCCAAGTGTCAAGCCTAGGTACAATGACACATGATCATTTAAAATGATCATGTAGACTAAGTAGTGCCCAAGACATAGTGAGGGTCCTTGGAAAAGAAATGCGCAGCAACACATGTGCAAGCATATGAGCAACACATGTGCAAGCATATGTGCTAACCGTCCAAGAGACGAGCAACCAAGCCCAACCGAATTCGGTTAGGGAGGTTAGGGGGCAGGCGTGCGAACGGCTTAAGCCACGTGGGGCGTACCTTCCTAACAAAATCTAGGCTCTAACTCACTTACCTACCTAGCTAACTACCTAGGACCAACTAAAATAAACTAAATAGTGTGCCCGAAATCCTAAGACCTAACCGGGTGACACTAGCCTAGTAACTAACTCAAGAAACATCCTAGTACCTAACCTAAGATGGTCCAAAGGGGTTGGTTATGGTCCTAGTGACTTAGGGGTACTTTAGTAATTATCCTAGGTCACTTAATAAATTAAATTAGCAACTTATTTAATTAATTAAATTCTTAATCAAAGTTGAACCCTTAGTCAAATTTTCAGATTTGGCTAAGTCACATATTCTCCTATTTTTAGTCAATTTAGGAGGAGCATTTTCGTAATTAGCTAATTGATTTATTTGATTAAGTTAATTAGCCTAAGTTCAATTAGTCAATATCAGTTCCTAAGACTTAGACTCACGAATATTAAGTAGAAACCTCACGACTCAAAAATAGTAATAAACGTAAGAAAAACAGAAAGGTTCTCCTTAGGCGATTCCAAGGCAGATTCTTCAAGATTTTTTGTGCAAAGTACGGGGTGATATTTGTAGATTCAATTCTACAGTAAGGTATGGGTTTTCTCTCTTGGATTCCTTTCCTAAAGAGGCTTTTCAAATGTTTTTGAATTCAAGAAAATCGAAACTAGGGTTATTCCCAATTAATCAAATGTTCATATCCCTAGTTCTCCCAATTTCCGATTCTAGTAGTATGTATAATGCAAATCTCGAGAATGTTGTTGGTATGTGGTGCTAAATTATAATTATATTCAAGTTTCTATGATTTAATAATGTCGAATGAGACCTATAAGTTAGATCCGTATGATTAGAGTATTAGTTACATGAGATAAGAAATGTTCTAATGCCTATTGTGTTTGAGAAGATGAAATTGTTAAAAGTTGTCTTGCTTAAAATGATGAGATTACTATAGTATATACATGAAATTAATTGACTTGGCAAATGATATTCTCATGAGCAGTGTTTAGTGAAAGTTTGATTTATGTGAATAAATTCGCTAGTAATATTATTTCCAAAATAATATAAAGTTGGCCAATAACTAAGTCATACTAATCTTATATGGCCAATGTAAATAATGATGTTATTTTAAGGACAAATACATGTCAAAGAATGACTTCACAAGTTGCAACTCAATGAACTCGTAACCCAGGGTATGCCAATAATTGGGACAAGTCCCAACATACCCTATATAAATGAACTTGTGAACATAGTAGCACATTGAATAAGTCCTTACAACTTTCATAAAGAATGGTACAAGACTATCAAATAATGTTGAAAAAGATAAGGTCAGTAATGAAATAACACAAAAGCTTATGAGTCATGAAATTGACCTAGAATGGGGTGTTAAAGGAAGTGAGACAAGTCTCAATTGGACCTAAACAATTATGTTAAAGGTACTCACATAAGAGGATGTTAGAAATCGTGAGACAAGTCTCATTCACACAATAATGATAATGTAAGATTCAACTTCACATTCATCAAGTAAAGAAAGGGATGACAAGTCATTCATTGAGCTAAGCATACCTCATACTAGAAGAAAGCTTCCATAATACATGAGTAAATCCTAAAAGATGTAAAGTATAAGAAATTGAGCAAAGCACCGATAGACTAGCAATGATCTTGTGCAAGGACATGTAAGCCTCATGAGATGAGACTACCACCATGGTAGATAAGAGTCTCCAAGTTCTCCTAGTATTTGAACTATGTTGCTAGCATAGGTACTAGCTAGTGGATTCCACCAAAGAGTGCTAGGTAGTATTCGGTTTTTCTTTGGTCGGTGAACCACCTCTTTTCAGTGTGGGGAAGTCACTGGATTTCACGTTTAGCTCATATGATCTATGTCAGTTAAATGCTCCAGATTCGGTTTCACTTTAGCGGGTGAACCACCTCTTTTCAGTGTGGGGTAGACACTAGATTTCATGTTAACTCACATGATCTAGGTTCCCTTTAATCGGTGAACCACCTCTTTTCACTGTTGGGAAGACACTGGATTTCATGTTATCTCACATGATCTAAGTCAGTTAAATACTAAAGATCTCTTTAAGAAAGTAAGAAAGAAAGAAAATTATGTTCAAGGTGAAAATGAGATCAAACAAGAAGAAAATTAATTTGACAAGTGAACTAACTAAGCATAGTGATCAAATAATGGGCATAGCCAAATATATGAATATATGCCCCAGCATCTTCATATTATGCAAATGATCAAATAATGGGCATAGCCAATAATATGAATATATGTGCCCCCAACAACTTTATATTATCCAAAATGATCAAATAATGGGCATAGCCAAAAAATGAATATATGCCCCAACATCTTTATATTATGCAAACGATCAAATAATGGGAATATCCAATAAAGATCGACTTATAAATACTTCATGCCCAATTTAACAAGAATGGAAGAAATAACTTGTGAGTAGAGTGGCCAAATCATTTCCTTAGTCTTTTGGATTAGTTACTCAATTAATTGTTGGAATGTGACTACAATGAATAATTCACTCATAATTAAAACATAGGATAAAAGGATATCATTGAACTACACAAAAAAAAATAAGCAGAAGACTGAAAAATAAACTAAGTGTGGGTATGGAGCTCTCGGCCTAAGGGAGCAAAAATATTAACTTTAGCTCGAGTTGTTCTAAAATTATGTTCATGATTCCAAGGTCTTATCTTCACATAGAAAATGAGATATGTGCTTTAAATGCATGAAAATATTTCATATTCATAGAATGATTCATAAATAACGAATTAGGAAAGTAAAGTAACTTCGCTTTCCAAAAATGGCATGTTGCTATAGGAAGAGCTTTCCTTGATCATGCATAGTACTTATGTGTTTATGTGCATACACCCATGTTTAGTACAAGTATGTACTAACCCCTATACAATTACTACTCTTATAGGTCCAGGTCCTTGAAGAAGATTGAAGATCCGTTTGAAGTTGTTTGGACTAGTACCTCCAGAATTTGGTAGGTCCTCTTGAGTTCGAGGATGCCTATTGATACGCTCAAACTTACTTCTCAAATAAGAAGTAAAGCTGTCGTGTCAAGTAAATAACCCAACTAATGAGGTTGGGATCGTTCCCACGAGGAAAATAGTTTAGACTTAACTTTAATCTATTGTTACTATTGTTCAATCAATTATTTCCTTAGAAAGCAAAAATGATAAAAGGGGGGTTTCTATTTCTAAATAAATGAAAATAACTAGCGAAATTAAAGGAGACAACTAACAACTTCAAATGTTGGAGTTTAATCAATTAATAAAAGTAACTAGGGTTTACATGTTCCCGCCAGGTTCATAACTTGATAATTCTAACTATAACAATTCTTTCCTAGTATCTTGCATGCAAAGTGATAAGTTATGTATTTCTAAATCCTTGGTCCGGCATCTAGAAAATTTCACTCCGCACCCTGGTCCGGCTACGTGTGTTGCTATACTAAGCCTTACCTTTACCTCATATTAAGCATCGTATTCGATATTTGACTAAGTTATTACCTCGTACCAATCAATCCTAGCCTATTAGATAGTACACACTAAATCTATGTTGATAATTCTTTTCCTATTATCTACCTCCTTGGTCCGGCAAGTAGCATTAAGGCGAGTTCTAACGTTGGCCATCCATTAAAAAGACTTCTAAGCGAAAGAATTATCAATACATGCAAGACACTATTCTAGAATTGTTATTTTTGGTAGGTTTTACCTCATTATTCGTCTATGGTTCCCACAACCCTAGTTATGGAGTTTAGTTACCCATAGTCATAATCACAATATTCAAATATGTAATATAAGAATTCATGTACTTACTTCAATGAAAAAGAATAAAATCCAGAAGTTCACTTGATTAATCAACACAAATCACCAACAATCAATTACTGAAATTAATTGAAGACTAAAGATTCTCCAAAAGTGTAACAATAATCCTCAAGTCTAATCCACAAAAAAAACTCAAATAATCAAGAGTCTAACCCCAAAAACGAGGTTTTTTGAACTATTTATAAAAAATAAAAACCTAATTAAATAAGGACTCTATTTGCTGGAAATCTGTCAAAACGCGGCTGGGTCGACGGACCTCGCGACGGATCGTCGTGGTCACGATGGTCCGTCATAGATTCCGTTTTCCTATACTTTGCAATTTCTTCTGCTGCTCTCTTCATTGCCCTCGACGGTAGGTACGACGGATCGTCACAGGCACAACGGTCCGTCGAGGGTCTCCGTTCCAAAACACTTGAACTCTTGGAATTTGGGTACTGTGACTACTTCTCTGATCTTCATGACGAACCAACAGGATGGACCGTCATGGCTACGACAGTCCGTCACGCACTCCGTAACCCCACACTTGGTCAGAATTCCCCATCTTCCTTCAGCAGCTGCACTTACGATGCCACCTACGGACCGTCACGGGCACGACGAACCGTCACAAGCTCCGTAGATGGTACTTTTCTGTATTTCTTGCTCAAAAACCTCCGCATACATCTTTTAGACAGATTTCCTGCAAATAAAGTGAAACTTACATAAAAATTAGTACAAAAAGGATTTTTGACACACTAAACTTAAGGAAAAAGCATTAAAAATACCGTGAAACCATGGTTTATCAACACCCTCAACTTAAATTCGTTGTTTGTCCTCAAGCGATGCACTATGACTCAATACAAAATCTTTGTACAATAGTATCCATGTTTTATCCTTCGCAATCATTTGGCTATCAATCCCGATCAATCTCATCATATTTATGCATGCTATCACTATTAGTCTTGAATTATGTGGAATCAGACCATGACACAGACTCGCCATGCACTAACACCTATCCTCTTCAATTTCTCACCAAGGTGCTAATATTTCCGGTAATGCAACTAGTGTCCTCACTTCAAAACAAAATCCTCATTTTTCACACAATGATTTCAGTTTGAGTATGAGGATTACTTTTCAACACTCACTCTCAGAACAAATTCACACTTATTCATACATATTGCCATAAGCTTAACCTTATTTTCACTGCTTTAAGTTCGCTATACAAGTTTTAGGATCACGATAGGACTTTCTTAGCTTGTAACATAGGCTCAGGGTTAGGTAGGGTATATTTAGGTGTACTTTAATGACTTGTTTCCCTCCTTGACATATCGGCTAAACATACCTCTTTTCATCATCTTATCTCTCCCAATTTCCCATATTCTTTTACCTTGCTATTTTCCCTTCTTTCTTCATTTGTGTAAGTGACTCTCTTCTTTCTTGTATTTCCTGTATTTTTTTTATTTCACTTTTCTTTCAACTAATTCTTGAGTCACTTTACTTTTGTTCTTTCTCTCTCTTTGTTCTTTCAACCCCACTTTCCAGATCATTCCTCATAATAGCCACCCTCAACTCATGGCTTTGCCATGAGTCAAAGTACATAATACCCAAAGTTGGGTCAGGGCCATAAAAAGGGTTATTTACTGCATTATCCACCCTCAACTTATGCTTTTGGCATAAGCTGTGTTGCACATGGACAAGGAGGGACCAGGGCCAATACATTATTCCCAGAAAAGATCAGTTGGGGTGAAAAAGAAAGGTCTAGTTTAAGCTCAAATCATTTGGATCAAAGAAGGATTAATTTCATTTGATTTTCTTTTATTTAGGCTAAAAATGGGCTATATTGAATAAGGGCCTATGATCCTTTCCTAATTGTCTATTAGAGCTTGGTTTTAGCAGGACTAACCAGGCAAGTTCTAGCTCAGCACAAATAGTGGACTATTGAAATCTTCCTCACACTCACTTGACATCTCATTACTCTACCAGATTATCAGACACCTAGTTCGAATTTTAGACTTAGGGTCATGCAGTGGTGTACCTCTATGTCATGTTTAGAGCCACACATTTATCAATTACTATGCCTAGTCATGCATCATTTTCATTTTATCAGGATATCTTTTAGCAATCATGCTTCAGAATTAAACTATGTACACAAGATATAGACATGCCGGTTCAACAGAAAAAATAATCAGTCTCTTGGGGAAAAAGAACACAGGCAAGAAAACCCCAAAAGAGGATAGTGAATTGGGCTACTCAGACTTCACCCTAGCACTCACTTTCCATTTACCCCACCCCCAACAAAAAGACATGCATTTTTCCCCAATGAATAAAAAAATTTAAATACAAGAATGGTAGGTGAAGCAAACCTGGGGTGCAAAGCGCCGACGATCAGCAAGCCGGTGGGTCCGGTTCCTCGGAACCCACTACCTCTGTAATCTGGACACCCTCAGTAGTGTCCTCAGCATCAACAGAACTATCAGCAGTACCTCCCGCTATCTCCACTTTTCTGGAGCTAGATGCCCCAGCAGCTAACTCTACTGCCCTCATCCCACGCGCCTCCTCATCAGCATGCGAGGCTCTCCTCGCAGCATCCATCTCATGGCACTCCTTCTTACGTGCTCGACCCTCATCCTTTTCTCGACCCCTACGCCTCTTGGCATGCTCTCAAGGGAGAGGTGGTGGAATCTCTGAAGTGGCAAATAGGGCTGCCATCACTGTGTCTTCAGTAGGCTCTGCAGAAGGGGCCTCAGACTCAGGCACCCTAGCCTCTAAGATCATATCGATGTCTGCGCAAAGACTGTCGACCGCAGCCTGAAGGGTCGATACATCCAACTGAGGGGCTGGCCGGGCTAGCACCCGCAACTCAAAAGCGTCCAAGCGCTGATGAACCTCAGCGATCTTCCGCTCTGTGTGCTGGACCATTCTCCTCTCCAAGCGCTCTTCTGCCTCAACAATAGACCTTTGTATCCAAGGCTTGATATGATGCAGAAGTGTAGCCATCTGTGCCTCTAATTTCTGGACCCTAGCATGCGGGACCAGAGCGGGAAAAGGGGCTGAGCGAGAGGAGCTCGGGGCAGTGCTACTACCCGGGATAGACTCGACCGGGGTAGTGTCAGTGGATGCCGCCTGCGTAGCCGTGCGGGCATGTGCTATCGTATCAGCCAAATTGTCACCAAGTGGAGGCAACTCTGGACGGGTCCCTCTGCGTGGCGCCAACTCATTGGCCTCATCCCTGATGAGGCCGATATCAACAGTGCCCAGCGGGGTCTTGAGCTGATCAACGTTCCATATATGCACACCTGTGGACCTGCATAGAGAAAACATCATGCACGGGAAAAGGTAAGTAGTTGTGACCTTAAAAGCCCTCTCGTGCATGACCACCTATAGAAGCCAAGAAAAGTCCACCTCAAACCCCGTTATCATCGCCGCCATCAGTACTGCACGATCCCATGTGACTATATTATCAGCGGCTGTGGGGAAAGGCAGTGGCGGACAATCAAACAATAAAACTTTGCCGTGAAGGTCAGGTTAGCCTTCTTGATGACTCCCTTTGGCTCGGTCACCCAGTCAGCACCCTCTCCATCAACAGACAAGTGCAGGGCCATCCACCTCTTGGTGGTTTCTCTCAGCGATGGCTCACCCAGGAACTGGCCATCTTTGACAATTTGCCACCGGTAGTTAAACTCGGTGGTGAGAGGGGTCCGGTTGGCATCAACATCCTGCCGTATAGAAACCGGCGGATGGCAGCAGGGAGATATCAACCTCAATGCCACATACTCGGAGATGCTCATGTGGGGCCTGCTTGGCGGGGGCAGCCCGCCTATCAATATGTGATATAAGAGTATCCACGTAAGAGGCGTAGAACTCTCGGACAAACTCTTCCCTATAACGTCCCAACGAACACGCTGTCCACTCCAGTCGTTGTCTGGTGAAGAGATTGTGGATCTCTGGCATAGTCGGGAGACTTCCCGTAAGGACACGCCGCTTTAAAGTAAGTGTCTGAGAGCACGAGTCGGTAAGTCGGGTGTGGATTCCGAACTATCAGCCTCATCAGACGAGGAAGACTGTGCAACGGTAGCGGGTGCAGGGACCTCAGCAGATCCGGAGGCTTCCTCCGACAACAAAACTCCTAAGGAGCCAGACGCTCCTTCTTCAATAGTAGCTGACCCAGAAGGTGTGCCGGTCAGTGTGCGCTCCTCATCAGACTGAGAGGCAGTGACTACGCCGGACGCCACCTTTTTGGGTGTTGCTCTGGCAGCACGTGCAGCACGGGATGGGGTGGAAGTGCCTGGGGGCACGTACTTGGGGTCACGCTCATCATCAGAGCCAATGACCAGGCGGGCAGATGGGGCGACAGACTTCAATCGCCCACGTGCGTAGACTCGATCTTGTTTTGGTGCCATAATAGATAGTACCTGTAAAGAGTCAATATTAGTACTAGAAGGAGGAAACAAGACAAGCAAAACCACACAAAATAAATAACAGAGTTAAGGTGTAATGACATATCTATAGTAACAGTGAAACACGACGGACCAGGTGACTACTCGTCGTGAGTATGACGGACCGTCATGGGGTCCGTCGTGTCTTACTTAAACTATGTTATGTGGAGAACCCTGAAGCAAAGTCTCTGACAAGTATGACGGTATATGCAGGACGGACTGTCGTGGGTATGACGGTCCGTCATAGGTGTCCGTTGGAGGACACTTAGAAAAAGTGAGAGACCCTAAGGAACAGGGTCTCTGAAAACCAGAACGGTTGTGCAGGACGGACCGTTGTGGGAATGACGGTCCGTCGCATGTGTCCGTTGAAGGACACTTAGAAAAAGTGAGAGACCCTTAGAAACAGGGTCTCTGACAACCAGAACGGTTGTGCAGGACGGACCGTCATGGGAACGACGGTCCGTCGCATAAGTCCGTTGGTGGACACTTGGAGAAAATTAGACAGTGGGGTGTTATGGATGTTGGAACGGAACCAATGACGGTCTGTCGTGGCTACGACGTTCCATCATCGGGGTCTCGTTCTGTAACTCAGTGATAGAACTGGGGATGCCCCATTCATCCCTATGACCCAAATAGAATTGTTAGTGTTTTAACCTATACCTAGTAAACTAGCAAGGCTAAAGCACCAATTTCTAGAGTTTTAACAAGGCAATTTTGAAGATTCTCAACCTTTGTCAGATAAAATATGTATTAAAGAATGAACTCATCAATAAGAAATAGGCTAATACTAATTGATAAACAAAAATGCAATGTAAATGGGTAGAAATAAGAGACACATACCTCAGAATTTGAGAAAAACAAGCGAGGAAGGTACTTGGTGATCAAGTAAAGAACCACAATGGTAGACTCCGACTACTAGATAGTGAATTTTGGGAAAATGATCGGTTGTAAGGGAGGGGGGTTATGAACTTGGAAGTTGAAAAGGGAGAAAAATGGGAGGAAGAGGTAAGGAATGGGGTGAAGTGAAGGGGGTGGGGTTTTTAAATGTTAAGAATTTTTAAAACCCTTAGACGGGTCGGGTCGGGTACGCTTCATTAATGACGCGACGAGTCCCCAACGACGGTCCGTCGCAGTTGTGACGGTCCGTCATTGGTTCCGTCTCGTGTGCCCTAGTTTTGAAAATAACAGAAAGACGTACCTGGCACGACGGATTCATACGACTGTCCGTCCAATGCATGATGGTCCGTTGATGTATCCGTCAGTGATTGCTGCAGAGTGATTTTCTGCAGAATTTCCTAATGATGGCTCTGCAAATTTAAAACCCATTAGTAAAAAATGCTACCATTACTAGAAAGAAAAACTATAAGTATTGGGTTGCCTCCCAACAAGCGCCTGATTTAAGGTCGCGGCACGACTGAGGACACTTTATTACTCAGACTTCATCAAGATGGTATGCCTCGATCACTTCACTCGCCGATTCAGCATGCCCGAAATAGATTTTTATGCATTGTCCATTCACCTANTTATTTAGTCAATTATTTCCTTAGAAAACAAAAGACAATAAAAGGAGGGTTTTTATTTCTAAATTAACGAAAATAACTATCTAAACTAAAGTTAACAACTAACAGATTCAAATCTTGGAGTTTAATCAANTTAATCAAAGTAACTAGGGTTTACGTGTTCCCCACAGGTTCATAACTTGATAATTCTAACTATAACAATTCTTTCCTAGTATCTTGCATGCAAAGTGATAAGTTATGTATTTCTAAATCCTTGGTCCGGCATCTCGAAAATTTCACTCCGCACCTTGGTCCGGCTACGTGTGANAATCAATTATTTCCTTAGAAAGCAAAAATGATAAAAGGGGGGTTTTCTATTTCTAAATAAATGAGAATAACTACCGAAGTTAAAGGAGACAACTAACAACTTCAAATGTTGGAGTTTAATCAATTAATAAAAGTAACTAGGGTTTACGTGTTCCCCACAGGTTCATAACTTGATAATTCTAACTATAACAATTCTTTCCTAGTATCTTGCATGCAAAGTGATAAGTTATGTATTTCTAAATCCTTGGTCCGGCATCTCGAAAATTTCACTCCGCACCTTGGTCCGGCTACGTGTGATGCTATACTAACCCTTATCTTTACCTTATATTAAGCATCGTATTCGATATTTGACTAAGTTATTACCTCGTACCAATCAATACTAGCCTATTAGATAGTATACACTAAATCTATGTTGATAATTCTTTTCCGATTATCTACCTGCTTGGTCCGTTAAGTAGCATTAAGGCGAGTTCTAACGTTGGCCATCCATTAAAAAGACTTCTAAGCGAAAGAATTATCAATACATGCAAGACACTATTCTAGAATTGATATTTTAGTTAGGTTTTACCTCATTATTCGCCTATGGTTCCCACAACCCTAGTTATGGAGTTTAGTTACCCATAGTCATAATCACAATATTCAATTATGTAACATAACAATTCATGCACTTACTTCAATGACAAAGAATAAAATACAGAAGTTCACTTGATTAATCAACAGAAATCACCAACAATCAATTACTGAAATTAATTGAAGACTAAAGATTCTCCAAAAGTGTAACAATAATCCTCAAGTCTAATCCACAAAAGAAGCTCAAATAATCAAGAATCTAACCCCAAAAACGAGGTTTTTCAAACTATTTATAAAAAAAAACTAATTAAATAAGGACTCTATTTGCTGGAAATCTGTCAAAACGCGGCTGGGTCGACGGACCTCGCGACGGATCGTCGTGGTCACGACGGTCCGTCATAGATTCCATTGTCCTATACTTTGCAATTTCTTCTGCTGCTCTCTTCATTGCCCTCGATGGCAGGTACGACGGATCGTCACAGGCACAACGGTCCGTCGAGGGTCTCCGTTCCAAAATACTTGAACTCTTGGAATTTGGGTACTGGGACTACTTCTCTGATCTTCATGACGAACCAGCAGGACGGACCATCATGGCTACGACGGTCCGTCACGCACTTCGTAACCCAACACTTGGTCAGAAATCCCCATCTTCCTTCAGCAGCTGCACTTACGATGCCACCTACGGACCGTCACGGGCACGACGAACCGTCACAAGCTCCGTAGGTGGTACTTTTTCTGTATTTCTTGCTTAAAAACCTCCGCATTCATATTTTAGATAGATTTCCTGCAAATAAAGAGAAACTTACATAAAAATTAGTACAAAAAGGCTTTTGGACACACTAAACTTAAGAAAAAGCATTAAAAATACCGTGAAACCACGGTATGTCACCTACGCTTTACATTCTAGCTTTAGTACATTAGACATAGCTAGTGGATGTTGTCCCTATCGTTTCCTTTGAAACATTTGTTCAAGCTTTCATATTAAGGCCGGTTTGACAACAGTTATTAATATTATCATTTCTTCATTTTAGTTGTTCAATATGTTAATAGATGGTTGTTTAGTTTGAGCTATTAGTATATCACTCTTATGCAGAAATTATATGAAGTCTAAGTACACTTCACTAAGTTCTAAAGTTCTAAAATTTTCCACAAATTGAACTGTATGATTGTGATGAAAGCTAAGAACAGGCTTGTCTGTGACATCTGAGAGTTTAGGACCCGGGTGTGACAAACTTGGTATCAGTGCATGAGGTTAAATTACCTAGGAACTAAGGCTCAAGACAACCACTTAGCGTTGTTTCTAGTTTGTGGTTGTGAAGTGCACCATAACCATGACTTAGAGACTTAGTAATGGTAAGAATCTTCCCTTCTGCTACTCTTTATCGTGCTGTGTAGAGCTTTGACATTTTGTGTCATTCTAGCATCTAACTTCTTTCTTATGTGTGCGTGAACAAAAATGAACACAAGAAGAAACGCAGGCAAGAGAGTTGGAGAAATAGCTGCTGGGGGAAACCAAGCTCCTCCTCAAGACCCAGCTACTGGAGTGCAAGTGCCTGTCAACCCAGCTGCATTGAAGGATGTAGAAGTGAGAGCGGCACTGGTTCAGATGGCCCAAGCCATCACTACTCAGGCACAGCAGCCCAGGCCACTAGAGAGGGTAATCCCAGGGAGAACCGATATGCTAGCATCATGGCTAGTAGACTGAAAGATTTCAGCAGGATGAATCATCCAGTCTACTTCAGGTCCAAAACCAATGAGGATCCCCAGGAGTTTGAGGACGAGGTCCATAAGATTCTCCAAGGTATGGGTGTTAATGAAGAGGAGAAGGCAGAGTTGGTTGCATACCAACTCAAGGATGTGGGTCAGGTATGTACAAGATGTGGGTAGATGGCCGAGCACCAAGGGAAGTCCCTGTCACTTGGGACATTCTCAAGACTGCATTCCTGGAGAGGTTCTTTCCCAGAGAGCATAGAGAGGATAAGGTGACGAATTCATCAACCTACGTCGGGGAGTTATGTCAGTCAAGGAATACTCCTTGAAGTTTGTTAAACATTCCAAATATGCTTCTTCCCTGGTGCCAATAGAAGGGATGAGATGAGCAGGTTTGTAACTTGTGTATCGGAGGATCTGGAGGAGGAATGTCGGGCAGCCATGTTGCATGATGACATTGACCTTGCTAGGTTACTGGTATATGCACAACAGGTGGAGGAGAGTCGTAGGTGGAAGAGAGACCGAGAAGGAAAGAAGCCTAGGCCCTCGGATCAAGATGGTTCTAGCACTGGTAGATTTTTGTTTGGAGTCTAGGACAGGCCCAAGTTCAAAAAGGGGCACCAGCACTCAGGTAGTCCTACTTCTTCCAGGAACACTAATGCCAAAGGGAGAACTTACATGCTAGAACCATGGCTAGAAGACTGAGGGACTTCACTAGAATGAATCCTCCAGTGTACTAGGGGTCCATGACCAATGAGATCCCCAAGAGTTTGTGGCTGAGTTTCATAAGATTCTTTGTGATATGGGTGTTAATGAAGAGGAAAAGGCTGAGTTGACTGCTAACTAACTCTAAGATGGCTCAGGTGTGGCACATGATGTGGCGAGATAGCCGAGCACCAGGAGAAGTTCCCATTATTTGGGACGTTCTTAAGACTGCATTCCTAGAGAGGTTCTTCCCAGAGAACAAAGAGACGCTAAGGTTGAGGAATCCATCAACTTATGATAGGGAGGTATTCTAACATTCAAAAAAATTACATGTCTAGTGAAGATCCCACTAGGTCATTATGAATGCGTGTTGGTGGTACATAGGCATCCCAATGCCCAATATTGAGAAATATTGGGCATAGTATAGAAAATTGGCTAAGGGGTATTAGCCAATTTCTATATAATACCCAAATAAGCAAAATATTGGGGATATTAGAAAATATTGGCATAAAGGGTGTTAGCCAATTTTCTAACATTAATGACCTTGTTTAAGAAATGTACCTGCAATGAACATCCTAAGATAAATATATTTTCTAGTATTTGCACACAAAGTACTAGGCATCCAAGTGTCAAGCCTAGTACCAAAGCTCATGATCATTTAAAATGATCATGTAGATTATAAGTGCCCAAGGATATAGTTAGGATCCTTGGGACAATAAGTGAACATTCCCAAATGAACCATAAATAATAGTTAGTTAGAAAAGTGCAAGCAACCCATGTGCAAGCACATGTGCAAGACATGTGAAAAAGCTGCCAAAGGAGGGGACCACCCTAACCAAATTCGGTTAGGGTAGTTAGGGTGGAAAAACATGCACAAGGGACCACTCCATGTGGGGCCTAACCTACCTAACAATTCTAGACTCTAACCTACTTCACTAAATAACTAAATAACCTAGGACTAACCGAATTGGACCCATTAGTGCACCCAAAAACCTAGGACAGAAACCGGGTTGGTACTAACCTAGTACTAGTTAAAGAGACAACCTATTACCTAACCTATGATGGTCCAAAAGGTAAGGTATGGTCATAACAACTTAGGGGTACTTTATTAATTACCCTAGGTTACCTAATTAATTAATTAATTTAAAAGGGCTAACACAGAAAATAAAGAAATTTTTTAGATTTCGGTTAATACAAGAAAGGGACAAGCTAGTACCTAACCTAGGATGGTCCAAAGAGTTATTTAAGATCCTAACGACTTAAGGGTAACTTATTAATAACCCTAGGATACTTAATTAATTAATTTAGCAACTTAATTAATTAATTTGATGGGGAAAAACCAAAATCACAAAGCAATATCCAGATTTCGGTTAAAAAAAAGAAAAAGACAACCTACTACCTAACCTAGGATGGTTAAAAGTATTAGTTATGGTTATAACGACTTAAGGGTACTTTATTAATTACCCTAGGTAGATTAATTAATTAAACTATCCATTTAATTAATTAAATTAAAGGGGTCAAACTGAAATTCTTACACTAACCTAGTACAACTCAAGAAACATCCTAGTACTTAACTTAGGATGGTCCAAAAGGGTTAATTTTTGTTCAAATGATTTAGGGTCACTTTAATAGTTACCCTGGGTACCTTAATTAATTAAATTATCAATTTAATTAATTAATTTAAATGGGAAAAAACGAAATTCTTTGGAAAAATTTAGTATTGTGTTTTCTTAGTTCTAGTCAATCTAGCAGGGGATTTTAGTAATTACTTAATTAATTTTAATTAAATTATTTAACCCTGAGTTTGATGAGTCAATATCAGTTCTTAAACCTAAAAATCAATTTCAAACTCATAGACAAAAAGGACGCAAAAACAGTAAGCAACGAGTGCAATAAAAGGAAGAAAATTTATCGATTTCTCTAGGGCGATTTCAAGGTTTTTTCAAGATTTCTTTCAAGGTGGTCTTCGTAGATTAAGTTCTACATAAGGTATGTGTTTCTCTCCTGGACTTCTTTATCCGAGAGAACTTTTTTTCCAACGATTCAAAGATCTTGAAAACTAGGGTTGTTCGCGTGTTCTCGTGGAACTCCTTTGTCCCTAGTATCCTTTTCGATTCAATGTTGAATAGGTTAGGGATCATGTTGTTGTTATGTCGTTCTGGCTGATCTTATGTGTAATGTTCTTGAATTATGAATGTTGATTAAACTATGAAGTTGTGATCATATAAAGTTAAGTTCTTAAAACATGAATCATGAATCGACGATGTGTAAGTTACACCCGTAATTGTTTTAAGTGTTGATATGTTTGTCCAAATGTTGAATTGCTGTTATTGTGATTTTATGAACGTGTTAAATTCATCAAATATTAATATGATGCTTTCCAATATGTCTCCAAAACGTTACCCTAAAGTCATGAACAAAGATTGGTTAAGAGAATGATACTATGTATGAAGATGATTACGGTTTGTTGTGCATACCTACTGTAAATATGACTTGTTGATGTTGTTGTGTTCGTTAAATGATCATATTATTCTGTTCAAGATGTTTAAGAACTTTATGCCTAAAGCTATGTTATAAGGTTGGCTAAAAAGATCTCCATGAAATCATAATTTGAGTGATTGTTTGGCTTATGCAAATAAAATGGCTAACAATACATTGTCTAAATGGGATGCATTCAAATATCTATAATATTATGTTAAAAAAATAATTAAAAGATTGGATAATGAACAATGTACATATCCAACCAAGCATGAAAGAATGTAAAATTTTCCTATGCCAGCAAAGATGGTTATGTAATCTATACCCAAATGTTTACGCCAATACTAATAATATGCCAATCTCGTATATTAAGAGTATCAAATATATTATAAGCACTTCTAAAGTAATTCAATGAATCCATAACCAAGGGCATGTTATCCATTGGGACAACTCCCAACATGCTCTAAATAACTATGAACATATGTAACTCATTGAAAGAAGTGTTCATCGTCCATAAACAATGAAATGAAGATACTACACTATATTAAAGAAGTAAAGAGAGTTATTACATAACTAAAGGGGTCTAAATTAAGTAAGTGACCAGAATGGGGTGTTAAAGGAAGTAAGACAAGTCTTACTTACACCTAAGCTACTATGTTAAAAGAATACTCACGAATGCAGGTGTTAGAATGTGTGAGACTAGTCACATTAACACCTAAGAATGGTATGTAAGGACAATTCACATTTCATCAATGTAAAGAAAAGATTATATGTAAGGACAATTCACATTTCATCAATGTAAAGTAAGGATGATATGTAAGGACAATTCACATTTCATCAATATAAAGTAAGGATGTTATGTAAGGACAATTCACATTTCATCAATGTAAAGTAAGGATGACAAGTCATCAAAAGAGTAAGTAAATCTCAATCTAGAAGCAAGCCTCCATAATGCTTGAGTAAATACTAGAAGATAAAGAAGAAATGAACATTCACGTAATGAGGTGAGTAATTATGTTAATCTATGATGCTAATGAAAATGGTGACAACATGATCAGAGGCTAATGTGAAGATGAGAGCAATCTCAAATGAGCCTAAGTATATGTTACCGAAACATACTCACCTATGAGAGTGTAAAGTTAATGAAGAGATAAGTCTCTATGAACACTCTAATGAAAGTATTGAAGTTAATGCACACCTAATACGAATGATGAGATGAGAAATCATCTAATGAGCTATGATGTCCTCATGCTAGAAGCCAGCATCCATGATGTATGAGTTGAATGTAATGGAACTTTATACTGAGCACCGATAGGCTAGCTATGAGCGTTGATGCCTTCCTTCGGGAAGGGCGGAGGTTCATGTAACTCTCATGAGATGAGACTCTCTGGCATGCCGGGTATGGGTCTCCTTATATTTCCTAGTCTTTGAACCTGTATTGCCAATATAGGGGTCTAGAAGGGTTCGACTCCCTATATACGCTACCATGTTTGAGTCACTTTGGCCGGTGATTCCACCTCTTTTTGGTGTGGGCAGACACTGGATTTCATGATGCTCACATGATCTATGTCTGTTAAGGTTAAAATTCCCAAAGAAAGAATAAGGCCATCCTCAAAGTATGAAAGATAATGAAATGAACGATACCGAAGCTTTTTGTGCAAGAAAATCAGGAGGTGAAATCAAATTCATGTAATGACATTAGGTCATTCTTGGTCATTGCACTTCATGATCCCGATGAGAGTCTTAATCTTCATCCTAGGTATATCTAGTGTTTACAGCAGCCTACAAATGAACGAAATGAATAATGTGAAGTATGAATGAACGAATGAAGCAGACTCTGTGTTTGCTAAAGAAGGCCCTCGGGTTGAGGTCCCATATGTTGGGCCCTCAGTTGAGATGTCTTATGCTACATCAAGGATTCCAAAGTGTTGTGTATATGAAATGTATAATATATAAAACATGAAATTAATGAAATAAATGGCATGATCAATAGAGAATTGCTTATGAAAGGTAATGAATATATAATGTAAAGAATGACTCACTATAAGGTAGGGAAATCATTCCTTAGTCCTTGGATTACTTACATCAATTCATTGTGGGTATGGGACTACAATGAATCATTGCACTTGGATTTAAAACATAGGACCAAATGAACTATTTAAATACACAACAAGCAGAAGAAAAATACTGAAAAATAATCTAAGTGTACAAAGAGGAGCTCTCGGCCTAAAAGGATAAAAAATCTCAAATCTTTGCCCGAGTTATTCTAAACTTATATTGATGATACTAATATCTTGTAATAATATAGAAAATGAGTTGTGTGCTTTGAATGCATTAAAATACATCATATTCATACCACAATTCACAACTAACGATATTGGAAAGTCTAGTGACTAGGCTTTCTAGAAATATCTTGTTGTTTAGGAAGAGGTTTCTTTGATCATGCATAGCCTTATGTGTATGTGCGCACACCCATAATTAGTACAAGTGGTGTACTAACCCCTACTATTTACTATTTTATAGATGCATGTTAAGGGACAGATTAACGACTCTTGCAAGCGTTTACACATTATCATTTTTCCAGACCATTTGGTAGGTCCTCTTGATTTCGAAGATGTTACAGTTTTAGTATAGACTTAGTTTTAGAAAAAGCTAGTGGATGTTTTCCCTAGTGTTTCTTTCTTATTTTCATTTCGAAGCTTCTGTAATAAGGCCATGTTATTATTCTTATTCTATTTCAAATAGATTTTTATGATAGATGGTTGTTATATTTATGTTGAGCTTAGTATATGATGAATTCATGAAATAACTATATGAAGTCTATGTATACTTCATATGTTTAATGTTTTAAATTTTCAACTAAAATTAAACATATTAATGTGATGAATGCAAGATGAGGCTTGTCTGCGACCACTGAGAGGTCAACGATGCTAGTTGTGATTCGGATTCCAGAATTTGGGTACTTACAGGTATGTAAGTTAGGGAATACTCCTTGAAGTTTGTTAAGCTTTCCAAATAAGCTTCTTCTCTGGTGTCCAATAGCAGGGATGGGATGAGCAAGTTTGTGACAGGTGCGTCGGAGGATTTGGACGAGGAACGTCTTGCAGCCATGTTGCATGATAACATGGACCTTGGTAGGTTGATGATACATGAACAGCAGGTTGACGAGAGTCGTCAGAGAAAGAGAGATTGAGAGCGCAAGAAATCTAGGTCCTCGGATCTCTTTGGTTCAACCAATGGTAATAAGTCATTTGGAGTTCAGGATAGGCCCAAGTTAGAGATGGGGCACAAGCACTTAGGTAATCCTACTCATTCTAAGAAAAGTAATGCCAAGGAGGGCAATGATAGAAATGCCTAGCGTGATAGAAAGACGTGTGATGAGTGTGGCCGTTTGGATGGAGGTGAGTGCCAGGTAGGTACTAATATCTTCTATGGGTGCGGAAAGAGTTGGCATATAGTTACGGACTGCCCACAGATGAAGAAACAGGCCAGGATAGATGCTCAGCCTCGGCCTAATCGTACTACTGCAGCCGAACCTCCCAAGAGGAACATATTCTATGCTTTGAAAGGTATAGAGGAGCAAGGGAAGTCAGCTGATGTGGTCACTGGTACGTTGCATGTCTTCTTTTTTCCTGTGTTTGCATTGTTAGATCCAAGATCTACTTTGTCAATTGTTACTCCTCTAGTAGCTGGTAAATTTGACTTGCTTACTGAGATATTACATGAACCATCTCTAGTTAGTACTCCTATAGGATACAGTGTTATGGGAGAAAGAGTATATACAGATTGCCCAATAACTGTTCTCAATAAATTTACTCATGTTGACCTAATAGAATTAGTCATGCTTGAGATTGGTATAATTTTGGGTATGGATTGCCTTTATAAATGCTATGCTACCATAGACTATCGAAAAAGTTAGAGTTGAAATGGGAAGGGCATAGTTCTAATCCAACAAGCCAAATAGTTCCAATCTTAAAGCCAACAAGATGTTATCTAACGGGTTAGGAGCCGATGAGAACCTTCCTTATGAAGAGGTTTTCCGTTGAAATTTTAGATCGGCAAGTGAAACGATTGAGGAATAAGGAGGTTGCCACCGTAAAGGTTTTATGGACGAACCATCTTGTTGACGGAGCAACATGGGAGGCCGAGGCCTATATGAGATCACATTACCCTCACTTGTTAAGTTCTTGAGGTTAGATATACTCTTCCTAAGTCTGCTTTTGTTTAAGAAACACTGAGTTATTATTGCATTAGTCGATTTGATGTTTTAAGTCCATAATCGTGTGTCTTACACTTTCACTATATGAGTTAAAATGAGTTCATGCTTGCATTCATGTTGCTGTTTTTGTATAGCGTAGAAATGATTTTTGTGTTTCCTGAGTTGTGATGTGCATTAACTTAAGTGTGATTGAGAAGCAAGTTCCTCAATCTCAAATATGAAGCTTCAGATGAGCTTTAAGTAATATATATCATCAAGAGTGATTGTGAATCAGAAATTCACAAAGAATAAAGTTTCAAGCATGTTAATGTGCTTTCGAAATTATCCACTTTGATTTAAAATGATATGTGGTGTCATTCGGGGATGAATGTTCCTAAGGGGGAGATAATGTAACATTCCGGAAAATTACATATCTAGTGGAGAGCCCAATAGGTCTTTAAGAATGCGTATTTGGGATACATAGGCATTCCAATGCCAAATATTCAGAAATATTGGGCATAGTATAGAAAATTAGCTAAGGGGTATTAGCCAATTTCTATATAATACCCAAATAAGAAAAATATTGGGCATGTTTGATAATATTGGCTTAAAGGGTTTTAGCCAATTTTTCTATGTATTAATGAGATTGTGTTATGAAATGTACCTGCAATAAAGACCCTAAGCTAGAAACATATGCTTCATAGTATTTGCATAATAGATATGAGGCATCCATGTGTCAAGCCTAAGCACTATAGCACATTTACCAATGAAAATGGGCATATAGATTTAAGTAGTGCCCAAGGACATAGTGAAATTCCTTGGGACAATAAGTAAACATTCAAAATGAACCATCATAAATAGTTAGTTAGGAAAGTACATACAACACAGGCTCAAGCACATGTGAGGAAGCAGCCAAGGGAGGGGAACACCCTAACCGAATTCGGTTAGGGTAGTTAAAGGGAAGGAGTGTGCAAGGGTTCCTCCATGTGGGGACTAACTCCCTAACCAACTCTAGACTCTAACTAACTGACCTAACTAGCTAACTAACCTAGGACTAACCGAAATAAACCAACTAGTGCACCTGACAACCTAAGACTTAACCAGGTGACACTAACCTAGTAACTAGTTAAGAAGACAACCTAGTACCTAACCTAGGATGGTCCAAAAGGGTTAGTTATGGTCCTAAAGACTTAGGGGTTGTTTAGTAATTACCCTAGTTCTCTTAATAAATTAAATTAACAACTTAATTAATTAATGAGAGATTCAAAATTTTGCCGAGACCCTAGCCAATTTTTGGATTTTGGTTAAATAAAATATTCTCCTATGTTTAGTAAACTTATGAGGGGCGTTTTAGTAATTAAATAATCAATTTATTTAATTAAATTAATTAGCCTAGGTTGAATGAGTGAAGATTATTTCCTAAGACTTAGACTCACGTTCAAACACTAGGAAATTCACGACGCACAACAGTGAGCAAACGAAAAGGAAAACCAGAAAGTTTCTCTGGATTCTCTTAGGCGTTTTAAAGGTTTTCTTCAAGGTTTCGTGCAAGGTGATCTTCGTAGATTCAATTCTACATAAGGTGTGGGTTTCTCTCCAGGAATTCTTTCCCCAAGAGGCTTTTCAAACGCTTCAAACTCATGAACTTTCAAACTAGGGTTGTTCCCAATGACATTGTTGAACGTCCATCTCCCTAGTTATCCTTGTTTTCGAATCTAATATGTATGTAGATGTAAATCTCGAACATGTTGTTGGTATGTGGTGCTAACTTATTTTTATGTGTAAGTTTCTTGATTTTTTAATGACTAATGAGGCCTATATATTGGATTCGAATGATTTGAGGGTAAGTTACACGAATTATGGAATGATATAATGTTTACTTGTGTTTCGACAATATGAAGTTATTATGAATCGGCTATGAAGTTTAGTTACTGTTAAAATGTCAAAGTTTCGACTTGTTCATGTTGAGGAATCACTATATTACATTCACAAAACTAATTGATTTGGTTAGTGATAGCATAATGAAAATAGTGTAAGTAAAGTTTGGTTCATTCCAATAAATTGGCTAACAATGTTTTGCCCAAAAAGTTGAATGGAATTGACTTATAATGTTATTTTTAAATAATGAAAAGATTGGCTAATGACTAATGTATACCAATCTAAGCATGACCAATGTAACTTTGAATTCATAACCAAGGGTATGCCAATCATTGGGACAAGTCCCTACATACCCTTTCCAAATGACTATGAACATAGTAACTACATTGAACAAAGTTCTTAAAGTTTATAAAGAATGGTATAAAGTTACTAGAAGATATGAAATGAGTTAAGGTGAGTAATAACATAAATAAAAGTCTTTGAATTATGAAATTGACCAGAATGGGGTGTTAAAGTAAGTGAGACAAGTCTCACTTACACCTAAGACAACATTGTTTAAGATACTCACATATGATGGTGTTAATAATTGTCAGACAAGTCTCATTAACACCAAGATGATAATGTACGGTTAAATTCACATTTCATCATGTAAAGAATGGGATGACCGGTCATCCAAAGAGTTAAGTAAAATTCATAACTAGAAGCAAGCTTCCATAATGTTTGAGTGAACTCTAAAAGATGTAAAGAAAAAGAAGTTGAGCAAAGCACTGATAGACTAGAAATGAGCTTGTGCCAGCACATGTAAGCCTCATAAGATGAGGCTACCATTAAGGTGGATAAGTAGTCTCTTTATGTCTCCTAGTCTTTGAACTATGTTTCCAGCAAAGGAACTAGCCAATGGATTCCACCTAAGCGAGCTAGGTATGATGCGGTTTAACATTGGCCGGTGAGACCATCCTTTTTCGGTGTGGGGAAGACACTGGATTTCATGCTTAGCTACTAATATGTGAATCAGATATTCACCAACAAAAAGCATTCAATAGATTAGGTATGGAGTTTCTTCATAAGTGTTATGCTACCATACACTATCAAACCAGGGTAGTGAGGTTTCAGTTGCCAAATGAGATAGGGTATAAATGAAGATGGCGTGGATCAATCCAACTAAACCATATGATTTCAGATCTTAAGGCTACCGAGATGTTATAAGGGGTTAGATATACTCCTCCTAAGGCTGGTTTTGTTTAAGAAACTCTATGTTTTAGTGCAATAGTCGACTTGGTGTGGTAAGTCCAAAAATCGTATATGTAATAATTACACTATGTGAGTTGAAATGAATTCATTTTTGTATATCATGTTGTAGTTTTTTTTATAGTGTGGACATAATTTTTTTTGTGTTGCATGAGTTGTGAGGTGCATCAAGTTAAGTGCGATTGAGAAGGAAGTTCCTCAAACTCAAATATGAAGCTTCAGATAAGCTTTATTAATATACATTATCCAAAGTAAGTGCAGAACAGAAATTCACAAAGAGCCAAGTCTCAAGTACGTTAAAATATTTTCAAAAATCACCCTGTTTATTTAAAATGATGTTTATTGTAATTCGGGGACGAATGTTCCTAAGGGGGGGATAAAGTAACAACCCTAAAATGATTATGCTAAGTAATGCCTAAATTGTATCTAGAATGCCTAGATTAGACCGGGTTCACACGGATTGATGCGCATATAACAAGACCTTTAAACCCTTGCGACATCCAAGCCAACTAACTTGGGGAGTTAGTCGATCTAGGAAAGCTTGGGTCCAGCCATGTAGGGCTCCTTAATATGAAGATTTACTCGGATGAGTCTTTACTGGACTTAAAAAGGGGAAATCTTCAGTTTGAAGGGTCTAGGGCTAAAATGGTCTTTTACCGGGCTAAGGGTAGTATCGTAATTACCCTAAATATGTAATTAATTATTTAATTAATAAGGTGGAGGGGCATTTCGGGTAGAAAGGGCCGAAATTGCTCATTGAGAAAAATCTTGCTCCACCCGGGTTCGAACCTATGTGCGAGCAATGATTTAACTTGATTATATATATATTGGTGAATTAATTTAAGTATAAATATTTAAATATTTATTTAAGAAAAAGGAAAATCAGATTATTATTTTAATTAATTAATTAATGGGGCGGTTTGTGTCGGGTTGACCCAGATAGACCCATTTTCGCGATGGGGACGTCACGGGTTCGAACCCCGATGGAAGCAACATTTAAGTGAATTAAATTGAGGTTTATAATATGATTTTGTAAGCAAAATATGGTCATTTCACTAAAATAACTAAATCAGATTTTCAAAGTTTGAAAGAGTCATAGTTTACTTAGTCTAAACTACTTCACCTAATCCTAAGCCACAATAATCACTAGTGAAGTATTTTGTTCTTTACACATTCATGTTCATTCACTAAAGAATTAAAATAAGGAGGGGCATTAATGTAACTTAATATATAGATTATAATCTGATTTTTTCATTTAAATTGTGTTGAATAAGTCAACAACAAACTCCCAGAGAAAGAGGTACACGACTTCCACTAGGAGTGTACTCCATGTGCACTCTTAATTCGTTATATCTTCTAAAAACGTTTTTCAGCTTTATTTTACAATCCAAAACCAGAGAAATAAAATAAGCTTACTGGTTCTAAAGATTTCTAGGTGGCATTAATCAACAACAAAAAGAAAAAAATAGTACGGCTAAGTTCTTTAAGAAATCACGTAAAGAACTTCACCTGGGAACAAGAATCAAAGGTCGGAAGAAAGGTTTGTGTGCGGGTGAAAACATGTGGTTGTGGCTGATTGTAAAGGCTGAAAAGGTATGGGTTTTCTTCTCTCTTGCTCCCTTTCCCAAGTGTTCCCTAAGGTTCATTACGTATTCAAATCGAAAAACTAAGGTTGTCCCCGTTGCATGCCCTGTCATTAGATCCTCTGAAAAGTGATGCATGCGTTGGTATGTTTGCTGGTAGACAATCTTTGGAACGTTTTCATTTGTGTGTAATGTGATGTTTCCGGACAGCGTATGATCATTTTATGTGTGTCCGACTGTATGTATGTTTTTTGTACACAATAATGCTAGTTATCATGAGAAGCATATCACAGATTGTTTTCAAGAAAGTGGTGGATTAGGTTCTATGCATTTGTTATGTTATTAAGATATGATGATGAAATCTTGATGTTCATGAACAAGAAAATAAAAGTAAATTCCTTAATGAATTGGTTAAAAGTTAATGTAAAACTCTAAGTTAAAACGCCTAAGCAAAATGTAAAGAAAGTAAATTAAAGGCATATGTTAATGGAGTATAGTTTCGGATATTCTCTAGTAAAAAATGATGAAAAGTATATGCTGCCATTGAGGCTGGAACTCAAGACCTTAAGGTCCTAATACTAAGAGATTAAGATTTAAAATAAAAGAAAAGAAAATGGGATGAGAGAGGGGATTCGAACTTGGTCAGGTTGAAAGAAGCTATGAAATAAAAGAAAAAGAAAATAGTGAAGGAAGGGGGATTCGAACACGGCTCCTTGGACAAGGGGGTGAGATACATAAATCTCACACGAAAATAAATTAATAAAAATTGAGGCCACTGGGATTCAATCCCTGATCCTCTTGGCCGAATGAGTGAAGCCAGTGAAGCCATCTAGCACTCCAAATAATTAAAAATAAAGTGCTGCCTAAGGGATTTGAACTTGGGTCTTTTGACTGAAACTGTGAGACACATTAAAATTAAATAAAATGCAGCCACTAAGGATTGAACTTGGGTCCCTTGGCTCCATGTGTGAAATGCATAAGTCCTACATAACATATACTTAGATTGTCATGAAACACTTAGTCAATTATGAGTAACCCGAATTGAGTAAGAACATGAGTAATTTTTAAGATTATTAAATGAACATTTACGTAATGTGGTGACTAATGACATTATACTATGATACTAATGAAAATAGTGACAACATGATAAGAGGCTAAGATGAATGGATGAGAGAGTTAGGAGAAAAATAAAGGAGAAAAATAGATGTGGTGAGTGGGGATTGAACCCACAACCTCTTGAATAGATGACAGAGTTAAGATAAAAATAAAGGAGAAAAATAAATGTGGTGAGTGGGGATTGAACCCACAACCTCTTGGATAGGTGAGAAAGTTAAGAGATAAATTAAAAGAAAAATAATGAGCTTATGGGGGATTGAAACCACAACCTCCTTGCCTTAAAACGAAAAAGGAGAGGAGAACAAGAAAGAAATATTATGGGGTTGATGGGAATCGAACTAGGGTCTCCCAAATCTGAAAAATGCAATTATCAGGTTTAAAATAAGATTATGTGTTGTTCAAGGGATTCGAAATCGGGTTCCCTTGCCCAATTCTGTATTGACACATAAGTCATACGTAAACAAATATTTAATGAATGCTGCCTCTAAAGATCGAAATCAATACCTTGGCATGTCTACAAAATGCATAAGTCTTGAACCACATAATCTTAGGTAAACATGAATCACATAGACAAACTATGAATGAAGCCTCATGGCTTGTATGTGAGGACTCATATGTCTAGCATACATTTAAAAGTAAGTGAGACTAAGATGTATGTGATAAAATGATTTAACCCTAGAAGGGTAATGTAATAGTGAAACACACTAAATGGCCAAGTGCATTGGCATATGATGAAATGAACATTCACATGAAGGGTTGAGTAATTATGAAAAGCAAATATGTTAAAGTTAATGAATGAGGTGACAATATGATAAGAGGATAATGGGAAAGATGAGAGCAATCTCAAATGATCCTAAGTAAATGTTACCAAACGTACTCACCTATGAGAGTGTAACCCTAATCAAGGGACCAATCTCTATGAACACTCTAATGAAAGCATTGAAGTTAATGAGTACTTAATACTAATGATGAGATGATAAATAATCTAATGAGCTATAATGTCCTCATCCTAGAAGCCAACTTCCATGATGTATGAGTTGAATGTAATGGAACTTTATACTGAGCACCGATAGGCTAGCTATGAGCAGTGATGCCTTCCTTCAGGAAGTACAGAGGTTCACGTAACTCTCATGAGATGAGACTGTCCGGCATGCCGGGTATGGGTCTCCTTATATCTCCTTGTCTTTGAACCTATACTGCCAATATAGGGATCTAGTAGGGTTCAATTCCCTATATACGCTAGCATGTTTTTGTTCACTTTAGCCTGTGATTCCACCTCTTTTAGGTGTGGGATTACACACTGGATTTCATGATGCTCACATGATCTATGTCGGTTAATGTTAAAGTTCCCAAAGAAAGAAAGAGTCTATCATCAAAGAATAAACATAATGAAATGAACGATACTAAAGGTGTTAGGATAGGATAATCAATAGGTGAGCTAGACATAAGTAATGATACTAGGTTATTCTTGGTCATTGCACAGCAAAATCGATGAGAGTCTTAAACTAAATCCTAGGTATGACTGGTGTTTCACTAGTACATGAAAGAATGAAAATGAAGTACGTATGAATGAATGAAGCAGGCTCTGTGTTTGCTAAAGAAGGCTCCCTAATTTATCAGGTCCTAAATGTTCAATTTTTTTGTTTTCATTTTTCTTTTCTGTCATTATTTAGAGACTTGTCCCGTCTCTGTAGCATATTTCAATGAGGTCCCATATGTTGAGCCCTCATTTTGGGAAGTCCTAATGTCAAGTCTATGATTCCAAGGTCTCATGGCATCTCGAAGAATGATATGGACTATGTGATATGATATTTGTAATATTTTATGTGGTGTTTGCAAAATGATAAGTATGATGATGCATGTTACTCTTATGGCATGACTGTCCTAATATAAATTTGGCAAGTCCACTGACTTGACTTTCCATAATTCATATCTTTAGGAGCGAGCTATTCTTAATCATGCATGTCCTTGGTGTGTTCTTGCATATACCCATACTTAGTACAGGTGTGTACCAATCCTATAAAACTCTATAGTTTTAGGTGAAGGAATAGGCGGACGCCAGAGCTTACGATACGACGCTGTAGCTATCCGGACGTGGAGCATTCATTTGGACTTGGTAGGCCCTCATGCTTTTGAGGACGCTTGCCCATTATATTCTAGCTTAGATATATGTTTGAGTTCGTGGAGTATCTTCCACTAGCCTTTCTTTCTTATTTTACTTCAGACATTGTATTGGTGTCATTTTGGCAAATATACACTTAATGTAGTATTGAACTATTTCTTTCATTTGATGATCTTAATATTAGATGGTTGATTGTGAACGTTTATGAGTTTAAGTAGAATGTCTTATATGAATGTTAAGTAACAAAAAATTCCAATTTTACGCTAAAATTAACCTAGTTGAAGCAACGATGACGTATGCAGGCTTGTCTGCGACCTGTGAGAGGTCAAAGACGCCGGTATCGTCTGGGGTGTAGACTCCGGTCGTGACAATTTCATGCAAGGTCATCTTCGTAGATTTAATTCTACGTAAGGTATGGGTTTCTCTCCTAGAATTCTTCCTCCAAGAAGCTTTTCAAAGGCTTCAAACTCATGAATTTCGAAACTAGGGTTGTTCCCAATGACATTGTTGAACGTCCATCTCCCTAGTTATCCTTGTTTACGATTCTAATAAGTATGTAGATGTAAATCTCGAACATTTTTTTTTGTGATGCTTAATGATTTTTATGTGTAAGTTTATTGATTTATTAATGACTAATGAGGCCAATAGATAGGATTTGAATGACTTGAGGGTTAGTTACACGAATTAAGGAATGATATAATGTTTACTTGTGTTTCGAGAATATGAAGTTACTATGAATCAGCTATGAAGTCTAGTTACTATTAAAATGTTAAAAATTCGACTTTTTCATGTTGAGGAATCACTATATTATATTCATGCAATTAATTGATTTGGTTAGTGATAACATAATGAAAATAGTTTAATTAATGTTTGGTTCATGCCAATAAATTGGCTAAAAATGTTTTGCCCAAAAAGTTGAATGGAATTATCTTATAATGATATTTTTAAATAATGAAAAGATTGGCTAATGACTAACATATACCAAACTAAGAATGCCCAATGTAACATTGACTTCATAACAAAGGGTATGCCAATCATTGGGACAAATCCCAATATACCCTTTCCAAAAGAACTATGAACATAGTAACTACATTGAACAAAGTTCTTAACGTTTATAAAGAATGGTATAGAGTTACCAAAAGACATGAAACAAGTTAAGGTGAGTAATAACATAAGTAAAAGTCATTGAATTATGAAAGTGACCATAATGGGGTGTTAAAGTAAGTGAGACAAGTCTCACTAACACCTAAAACGACTATGTTAAAGATACTCACGTATGAATGTGTTAATAATCATGAGACAAGTCTCATTTACACCAAGATGATAATGTAAGGTTAAATTCACATTTCATCAAGTAAAGAAAGGGATGACCGGTTATCCAAAGAGTAAAGTAAACCTCATAACTAGAAGCAAGCTTATATAATGTTTGAGTAAACTTTAAAAGATGTAATGAAAAAGAAGTTTAGCAAAGAGCCGATAGAC
This sequence comes from Solanum pennellii, assembly GCF_001406875.1. Taxonomy (NCBI): domain Eukaryota; kingdom Viridiplantae; phylum Streptophyta; class Magnoliopsida; order Solanales; family Solanaceae; genus Solanum; species Solanum pennellii. The sequence continues at coordinate 27,295,029 of NC_028645.1, forward strand.
TAGCAATGAGATTGTGCCAAACCATGTAGGACTCATGAAATGAGGATACCCCCAAGGTGGATAAGTAGTCTTGGTATATCTCCTAGTCTTCGAACTGTGTTTCCTGCTTAGGAACTAGCCAGTGCATTCCACCTAAGCGAGGTAGGTATGATGCAGTTTCACTTTGGCGGTGAGACCACTCCTTTTTGGTGTGGGGCAGACACTTGATTTTATGCTTAGATCACATAATCTATGTCGGTTAAATTCTCAAACAAAGTATTTGGTTCACATTAGCCGTGAACCACCTCTTTTCAGTGTGGGGAGAACACTGGACTTGGTTTCACTTTAGCCAGTGAACCACCCGTTTTCGGTGTTGGGCAAACACTGGATTTAAGGTTAGCTCACATGATCTAGATTCACTTTGATGTGTGAATCACCCTTTTTCGTTGTGGGGAAGACACTTGCATGATCTTAATTCTAAAGATGTCCTTAAGAGAGCAATAAAGAAAGAAGAAAAGATATATGTTCAAAGTGATTTAAAAAAGTAAGAGCTTAAGAATATCAATCTTCAGTGTTTGATAAGAATGAAGTTTTCAACAAATAATGGGCATAGCCAATAATGACTTCTTTTATTATGAAATTGATCAAAGCCAAATAAGAATGGTTTGTAATGACTTATTATAGTATGCACATGATCATAGCCAAATAAGAGTGGCTTATAATGATTTCTTATATTATGTAAAGAATCACATAGTAGGCATAACCAATAAAGATTGTCTTAATAAGATTTCATGCCCAATTTGTAGTTAAATAATTTCCTTAGTCCTTCGGATTACTTACTTGATGCATTGTAGGTAAGGGACTACAATGAATCATTGCACTTGTAAGTAAAACATAGGCGTAAAGGAGTTATTTGAACTACACAACAAGAAGAAGCAAAAGACTAAAAAATAAACTTAGTACACAAAGAGGAGTTCTCGGGTTTGAGGTATCAAATTTAAAATTTTTTGCTCGAGTTGTTCTAAAATTATATTTATGATTCTAAGGTCTTGTGTGCATATAGAAAATGAGTTGTGTGTTTTGAATGCATGAAAATACGTCATATTCATACCACAATTCACAAATAATGAATTGGGAAGTCTAGTGATGTCACTTTCCAGAAATGACATATAGTTATAAGAAGAGCTTTCCTTGATCATGCATAGTCCTTATGTGTATGTGTGCATACACCCATACTTAGTACAAGTGTGTACTAACCCTATACTATTATTATCTTTATAGGTGCAGGTCAGAGAGAAGGTTGAAGACTCATCGAAGCTGTGTGGATTATCGATCTCTAGACATTAGTAGGTCCTCTTGATGTTCGACGATGCTAAACTTATCTATCTAGCTTAGTACTTTAGACATAGCTAGTGGATGTTGTCCTTAGCATTTCTTTTCAGATTTTATTTCGAAGCTTTGTATTAAGGTCATTTTGCCAAACTATTATATTATATATTGAACTTTTGATTTGAATTGATTCATCAATTGTAGATGGTTGTTATAATTTGAGATTAGTAGAATATTAATCAAAGTAGAAAATATGAGAAGTCTATGAATACTTCATTATGTTTTAAAAGTTTTTAATTTTCCGCAAATTTAACTATATAAATGTGATGAAAGCTAAGAAGAGGCTTGTCTGCGACCTCTGAGAGGTGAACGACCCCGGTTGCATTTGGATTACAGAATCCGAGTGTGACGTTACCAAATGACTTGGCTTCTGTTCATCCAGTATTTCATGTTTCGATTCTTAAGAAGTGCCTAGGTGATCTATCCTCCATCTTTCCTATTGAGGGGTTAGGAATCGATGAGAACATTTCTTATGAAGAAGTTCTAGTTGAAATTTTAGATTGGCAAGTGAAGCAGTTGAAGAACAAGGAGGTTGCCACCGCAAAGGTGTTATGGAGGAACTACCTTGTTGTGGGAGAAACATGGGAGGCCGAGGACGACATGAGATCTCATTACCCTCACTTTTTCAGTTCTTGAGGTTAGATATACTCCTCCTAAGTCTGATTTTGTTTAAGGAACTCGAAATTTAGTGCATTAGTCAGTTTTGGTGTTTTAAGTCCATAATTGTGTGTTTTATACTTGTACTAAATGAGTTAATATGAGTTCATGCTTGCATTCATGTTGCTGTTTTTGTATAGTGTTGACATGATTTTTGCGTGAGTTTTGATATGCATTGAGTTAAAGTGAGATTGAGAAGGAAGTTCCTCAATCTCAGATATGAAGCTTTATATAAGCTTTGAGTGATGTGCATCATCTACAGTCAGTTGTTAATCAGATATTCACAAAGAGTAAAGTTTCAAGTATGTTGATGTGTTTATCAAACATACCTTCTTTTATTGAAATGATTTGTAGTGCCATTCGGGGACGAATGTTCCTAAGGGGGGAGGGGATAATGTAACATTCCAGAAAGTGTACTTGTCTAGTGAAGAGTGTATTAGGTTTTAAGAATACGTATTGGGGTACATAGGCATCCCAATTCTGAATATTTAGTAATAATGGGCATGTTAGAGAATATTGGCTTAAGGGTCTAGCCAATTTCTATGTATTAAGATATACTTTGATGGTCAAATGCTCCAGTCACCAATCTTGTTTAGAAATTGTTCCTGCAATGAAGACCCTAAGCTAAAATTTTTGATTTCATAGCTTACACACATTAGGTATGACACATCCAAGTGTCAAGCCTAGGTACCATGGCACATGATCATTTAAAATGATCATGTAGATTAAGCAGTGCCCAAGGACATAGTGAGGGTCCTTGGACAAGAAATGCGTAGCAACACATGTGCAAGCATATGTGATAACCGGCCAACAGACAAGCAACCAAGCCAAACCAAATTCGGTTAGGGAGGTTAGGGGGAAAGCGCGCGAACGACTTAAGCCATGTGAGGCCTAGCTTCCTAACAAACTCTAGGCGCTAACTAACTTACCTAACTATCTAACTAACCTAGGACTAACTAAAATAAACTAACTAGTGTGCCCGAAATCCTAAGACCTAACCGGGTGACACTAGCCTAGTACTAATTCAAGAAACATCCTAGTACCTAACCTAGGATGGTCCAAAGGGGTTGGTTATTGTCCTAGTAACTTAGGGTACTTTAGTAATTACCCTAGGTCACTTAATTAATTAAATTATCAACTTAATTAAATAATTTAAATTCCTAATAAAAGGTGAACCCTTAGTTAAATTTTCAGATTTGGCTAAGTCACATGTTCTTGTATTTTAGTCAATTTAGGAGGGACATTTTGGTAATTAGCTAATGGATTTATTTAATTTAGTTAATTATCCTAAGATTAATTATTCAACATAAGTTTCTAAGACTTAGACTCAGGAATACTCATTAGAAACCTCACGACTCAAAAACAGTCACAAACGTAAGAAAAATAGAAAGGTTCTCCTTAGGCGATTCCATGGACGATTCTTCAAGATTTTTTATGCAGAGAACGGGGTGATCTTCGTAGATTAAATTCTACAGTAAGGTATGGGTTTTATCTCTTTATTATTTTCCCCAAGAGCCTTTTCAAATATTTTTGAATTCAAGAAAATTGAAACTAGGATTGTTCCCAATGAATCGAATGTTTTTCTCCCTAGTTCTCCTTGTTTCCGATTCTAGTAGTATGTATAATTCAAATCTTGAGCATGTTGTTGGTATGTGGTGATAACTGATCATTATGTGTAGGTTTCTATGATTGAATAATGATGAATGAGACCTATAAGTTAGATCCGTATGATTAGAGTATTATTCACATGAGATAAGAAATGTTTTAATGCTAATTGTGTTTTAGAAGATGAAATTGCTAAAAGTTGGCTTGCTTAAAATGATGAGATTACTGTAGTATATACGTGAAATTAATTGACTTGGCTAATTATTTTATCATGACTAGTTTTAAGTGAAAATTTGGTTTATGCCAATAAATTGGCTAGTTATATTATTTCCAAAAATGAAATAAAGTTGGTCAATGACTAAGTCATACTAATCTTATATGACCAATGTAAATTATGATATTCTATTAAGGCCAAATACATGTTAAAGAATGACTTGACAAGTTGTAGCTCAATGAACTCATAACCCAGGGTATGTCAATGATTGGGACAAGTCCCAACATACCCTATATAAATGAACTTCTAAGCATAGTAGAACATTTAATAAGTCCTTACAACTTTCATAAAGAATGGTACGAGACTACCAAATAATGTTGAACAAGATAAGGTGAGTAATGAAATAACATAAAAGCTTATGAGTCATGAAATTTACCTAGAATGGGGTGTTAAAGGAAGTGAGACAAGTTTCATTTGCGCCTAAACAATTATGCTAAAGGTACTCACATAAGAGGGTGTTAGAAATCGTAAGACAAGTCTCATTCACACAATAATGATAATGTAAGATTCAAGTTCACATTAATCAAGTTTTGAAAGGGATGACAAGTCATTTATTTAGCCAAACATACTTCATACTAGAATCAAGCTTCCATAACGCATGAGTCAACTCTAAAAGATGTAAAGAATACGAAATTGAGCAAAGCACCGATAGACTAGCAATGAGCTTGTGCAAGCACATGTAAGCCTCATGAGATGAGACTACTACCAAGGTGGATAAGATTCTCCAATATCTCCTAGTCTTTGAACTATGTTTCTAGCATAGGTACTAGCCAGTGGATTCCACCTAAGAGTGCTAGGTAGTATTCGGTTTCACTTTGGCCGGTGAACCACCTCTTTTCAGTGTGGGGAAGACACTGGATTTCATGTTTAGCTCACATGATCTATTTTGGTTGAATGCTCCAGATTCAGTTTCACTTTAGCCAGTGAACCACCTCTTTTAAGTGTGGAGTGGACACTGAATTTCATGTTAACTCACATGATCTAGGTTCACTTTAACCGGTGAACCACCTCTTTTAAGTGTAGGAAAGACACTGGAATTAATGTTAGCTCACATGATCTAAGTTATTTAAATACTAAAGATTTCATTAAGAAAGTAAGAAAAAAACAAAGAAAATTATGTTCAAAGTGAACATGAGATCAAAGAAGAAGAAAAGTAAGTTCACAAGTGAACTAAGTAAGCATAATGATCAAATAATGGGCATAGCCAAATTTATGAATATATGCCCCAGCATCTTCATATTATGCAAATGATCAAATAGTGGGCATAGCTAATAATATGAATATATGTGCCCCAACAACTTTATATTATCCAAAATTATCAAATAATGGGCATAGCCAATAACATGAATATATGCCCCAACATCTTTGTATTATGCAAAAGATCAAATAATGGGCCTAGCCAATAAAGATCGGCTTATAAAGACTTCATGCTCAATTTAAGAAGAATGGAAGAAATAACTTGTGAGTAGAGTAGCCAAATCATTTCCTTAGTCATTTGGATTACTTACTTGATTCATTGTAGGAATGGGACTACAATGAATCATTGCACTCGTAAGTTAAACATAGGATCAAAGGATATCATTGAAATACCCAACAAAAAGAAGAAAAAGACTGAAAAATAAACTAAGTTTGGGAATGGAGCTCTTATCCTAAGGGAGAAAAAATATTAACTTTTGCTCGAGTTGTTCTAAAATAATGTTCAAGATTCTAAGGTCTTCTGTTCATATAGAAAATGAGTTGTTTGCTTTAAATGCATGAAAATATGTCATATTCATAGCATGATTCATAAATAATGAATTAGGAAAGTAAAGTGACTTCGCTTTCCAAAAATGGCATGTTCCTATAGGAAGAGCTTTCCTTGATCATGCATAGTCCTTATGTGTTTATGTGCATACACCCATACTTAGTACAAGTGTGTACTAACCCATATACAATTACTATTCTTATAAGTGCATGCCCTTGAAGAAGATTGAAGATCCGTTTGAAGCTTTTTGGACTAGTACCTCGAGACTTTGGTAGGTCCTTTTGAGTTCGAGTATGCCTACGCTTTATATTGTATCTTTAGTACATTAGACATAGCTAATGGATGTTGTCCCTAGCGTTTTCTTTCAAACATATGTTCAAGATTTCGTATTAAGGTCGGTTTGTCAACTATTATTAATATTATTATTTCTTCATTTCAGTTGTTCAATCTGTTAATAAATGGTTGTTTAGATTGAGCTATTAGTATATCACTCTTATGCAGAAATTATATGAAGTGTAAGTACACTTCCTTAAGTTTTAAAATTTTAAATTTTCCGCAAATTTAACTGTATGATTGTGATAAAGGCTAAGAAGAGTCTTGTCTATGACCTCTGAGAGGTTAATGACGGCGACCTCATCTATGGTTTAGGACCCGGATGTGACAGGAGAGAGCGGAGTTAACTGCTTACCAACTCAAAGATGTGGATCAAGCGTGGTTTGAGCAATGGAGGGATGAAAAACCCTTAAAGGATGGTCCAGTATAATGGGAAGTGTTGAAAGAGGATTTTCTAGATAGTTTCTTTCCCTTATAGTAGACGGAGAAGAAGATTGTTGAATTCATGAATCTTGGTCAAGGTGAAATGAGTGTGAAAGAGTATTCTATCAAATTCATCCAACTCTCTAAGTATTCCCTAACCATGGAAGCCAACCCTAGGGCTAGGATGAACAAATTTGTGATGGGGGTGTCTAGTTTTGTTGAAAAAGAAGTGTCATATTGCAATGCTCCTTAATGACAAGGATATCTATAGACTCATGGTGTATGCACAACAAATTGAGGAGTCTATGATTACAGATATAAGGTAAGAGGGGAAGAGGCCTAAGTTTGATGAATCAAGTCAACCAAACGTAAGTAGAGGTTCTATCACCAAGAGTCTTCCATACGAAACAAGGATAGTTCTTTCAATCAAAATTCCCAAGGAGGTGGCAATATTTTTGAGAGGCCTAGGTGTTCTACTTGTGGAAAACAACATTTGGGTCAGTGTCTTGCAAAAATGGATGGTTGCTTTGCTTGAGCTAGTAAGAATCACAAGATGAGGGACTGCCCTAACATCAAGGCAAAAGGGAAAGTTAATCAATCTCCTCAAGGTGGTCTAGATCCTAATGCTCCAAATAAGAATCCTCCCTATGGGATGGGAGCAAGGAGGGAGGACTAATCCGGATTTGATAGTCCCAGGATGTCATAAACCTTTATGGTGGTTGTGTTTATGTTGTAAGATGAGTTCATATGGTTTTGTATTTCCTATGTTTATGATTTCTTGATAAATTGCTTAAAAGAGAAAATGTTGAGATTTCATGAATGTTTCACTGTATGAGAGTTTGATGCTTACTTTAACAATTTCAAGGTTTGACAAAAATTGCATTTTCATGAATAATAGTTCTAATGTGTGTATAAATTATGTCTGTGAGCATTTTTAGTGTGGATAAGTTAGTTCTTCCATAAATGAATAATGATAATGTGTTTTGAAGTGTGGAAATTCGTTCCAAAAGTTGTCTGTGTTGCCTAGCAAAATGCTTGTCAATGTGCTATTGATTTTCCTTGTTAGTTTGGTGAATTGACCATGAATATTTTGATCATGATGTGATGTTTTATATGCTTCTAATTAAGTCATTGATGTTCTTAAAAATGTTTAGTGTCATTCGAGGACGAATGTTGTTCCAAGTGGGGGAGAATGTATCACCCTAAAACGAACAAAGGTGAATTAGAGCTTCATAAATGTTTGATGAGTTAATTTTGTGTTAAAATGATTAATAATGATTTTGTAACAAAGTGTATGAATTTTGGTGATGTTTTAAGGTTAATGTCCTAGAACGTCCATGAAGTTAGGAAGGGATGCCTTAGAAAGTGTTTGTGTGTCCTCGTGTGTTTTAGCGAGTTTTACTTGTTCATTTTAATTGAAATAGATATGGGATGTCCCTAAGACTTAGATGACTATGTTTGGGGGTTAAAAGTCTGGGTAATACTCCACCTAGACCCCCAAGGGAACCTAGAAGAGGACCCCAACATCTAGGAAGAATCTACCAAGACTGCCTAAAACCAGCCTCAAAAGACGGAGGCAGTCGACGCCCCTTGGGTCCATCGACGCCCCATCGTCTAGGGTCGTAGGTTGGGACTTGTACTTGGAGCTCAAACCTCCACTCTTCAAGATACAATGACGCCCCGAAGCACGGGCCGTCGTTTAGTCGTCACCCCGTTGCTTGGGTCCGTCGATGGTGGTCCTACAAAAGTTGCTGGAGGCTCCTGCCTTGGCTTGGGGTTTTTTGTAAATTCATATCAAGTCTTTTATGAACCTAGAATGATTATTTTAGGGTTTTTAAAGTGTAATAAATTTATTTTAAAGTCCTAGACCTAGACAAGACCACTCATTTTCAAATATTCAAACTCTCTCTCTAAAGAAAGACCACCCAAAACCCAATAGAAGCTTGGACTCAAGGAAGGGCTTGGAGGGCTGGCAGTAGATGTGATCTTCATCAAAATTAGTGGGTTTCCTTTTCATTGACGTATGGTTGTCATCCTTGAACTCTCTTCCATTCAAGGTGTCATTTCTAAAATATTTGAAAAAGGTTTTTCAAACTCTATATTCTTCTATCTTTGACTCGAAGCATGGGTCTTCATACAAAAATATTTCAATGACTCAAATGTGTTGGTTTTAGTGTTCATTAGGGATTTTAACATGAAAACCCTAATGAACCCATGCTAATTCATATTTCCAACTTCTAGCTCAAGAAATGGGTTAAATGAGCATGAATGTGTAGTGTTTGAGTTTTGGTGTCTTCATGTTGATTTTATGGCTTAGCTACTGACCTAAGGGCTATTTTATTATGATTATTAGGTAAATTGTGAATAGGTTTTGAAATCTTTGATAAATTGTAAGTTCTTCTCATTGTTTTAACTCTTATTATGAAATGCTCCTGAGTAATATTGTCAACCTTTGGTGGCGGTGTTTAATTGAAATATATGAATGTGAATCTACTTGTGTATTATGAATAAGTCCATGAAAGCATATTATGTGAATTAATTAATAATAATATTGTTCTTGTTGATGTGCTTGATGAAGATTGTTATGTGAAGTATGCTTGAGATTATGTATAAATGAACTATATGTTTATGGGAAGCATGTTTTAGTGTGTAATATGATGAAAGAAGGTTTAAGCATGTTTAGTATCCAATGTTGATGAAATGATGATTAGGTGAAAGGTGTGCTCAAAAGTACACTCACACACTCAAACTTGAATGAATGAATGAAGTTAGCAAACGTGATTAAGGGGAGTTTTTGGATGAACACTCTTCGTGAGTTGAGATGAAGTGTTTAGTAGCAACCTCACTATCTCCCAAGAGCTTTCTAAGATATATCGGAGGATGGATATCCTTCGTGATTTGAAATGTGGTTTCCACTAGTTATCCTTAACCTATAGTATACTTAATGTTGACACTCTGTGGCTGAGTTATGCTTAGCACCGGGAGGATATGAAGAAGGGGTGGTTACCCTCTTGAGATAAGTACTCCTCATTATTTGAGAATGAGTTACTTATTAGCAATCTCCTTATACCTTATTAATTAGCCTGCATAGGTGTAGCTATTGGAAAAGTCATGTAAAAGCTAAGAGAATGACCCTACCCTAGGCAAGTGGGGATCCCTCATCCGGTAAGGGCTAATATCGGGATTTCATGTCTAGCTCTCATGGTCTATGTCGGTTAAGCTATCCCCTAAAAATGAATGAATGAACTAAGTCTCCGAAAATAATGTAATAATTAGGGTAGGTTGTCGTATGGGATGCTATATATCCATTGAACTAAGTAGATATTTCGAAAGGGGAGTCTTGGTGTGTTTTATATGAACTGTATGAATGAAATATCATGTCTTGCAAATGAAGTTAGATAAATTAAGGTCTAAGGTTAAGTAAGCATGTTAAAGTTATGTTTAATATAACAAAGTTATGAATGACTAATGTAGTGTGCTTGATCCAAGGGAATCCTCAAGTAGCACTAAGTGGGAGTAGTAGTATGGGATGCTACTCTCACATTGCCCTTAGTGTAACTTACAAGTCCCATTGGAGTAGGCAATTTACATAATGTCCTTAAGATATGAATGTTCTTCTAAGGTCAGGTCTAGAGTTTGGAGTTGTTTCCCATGCGAGGTAAGCCTATGGTTGGTAGTCTTAGGGATCACTTAGGTGTGTATTGAAGGGGGTGTATGGGCGGTTCCTTCATGTCTTACCTTATAGAGTCTTAGGATAACTAGGTTAGTGAATCTTCAAAGGAAATTAGTTCACTGTTTCTAGTATGAACGTAGTCACTCTAATGTCATTGTGTTCAGTGTAATGTTACTTAAATTTACAGTAAAATTATGTCTTGGTTCTAAAATCATGAGAGTTCTTTTTTATGTGATAAATGATGATTCTTATACTATTTAAATTTGATTTTCATGAAGGTTTTACTTATCTGGCAAGAAAGCTTATTTTATTAAAACATCTCTTTTTGCATGTTTTTGCATATGCCATACTTAGTACATTGTTTTGTACTAACCACATAGTTTTCTATAATCTATAAGTATAGGTTGGAGGCAAGAAGAAGTCTAGAAGGCAATGCTTAGAAATCAACTCTCTTAAGATTATGACTTCAAATATATTTGAGGGCATAGTCCTATTTCTTTAGTTTCTACTATTAAGACTTATTATGTATTTCTTTCAATGTAAAGGGCGTGTACCTAAGATATTTATGTCTTGTTTTTAAGTTATCTTGTGACGAGGAGACTACTCTTTAATATTTATAAAAGATTTTCCTTTTATTATAAATGTTGTGAAAAGTTTTAATTTCCCACTATTTTTCATGTCTTATGCGATGAATGATAGCTAGTAGGCTAGTACAAGACCCCCGAAGGGTCAAGTACGCAATTTTCCGACCTAAGGTCCCTAATCTTCTAGGGGTACTTACGGGTCATGACAGAACTCTTATACATGCTTTGTTGTTATAAAAAGATGTTGGTCTTGTGTTGTATATGGTCTTTTCTTAACGAATATGTGATTATTGACTAACATGGGTTCTTGGTTGTGCATAAAGCTTTTTAAATTAACTTAGCATGGTTTTGAACAAATGTCCCTTTTAGAAGCATGTTTCCATACTTAGTAAAAGTGATATACTAACCCATATTTCTATGTTTCTATAGTTATGTAGGTTCTGGTCGTTGAGCTTCTAGAGGGTCCTTTGAAGAAGACTTGGATTCTTATTGTCCAAGTTGGATAGGTCCTCACCATTTCGAGGGTGATTCCTTATCTATCTAGTTGATGTTGTTATAGTTTAAATTCATTTAGTTTCCTTCTCCTTCATTTGAAGACTATTATTGTATAAGCCTATATGTGGCTTTGGTTGTAATGAAGTATGGGCTATGCCCGAATGTTGAACTCATTCTAGATGGTTTAAATGTGAGACATCCCTATTTGACTATCTTTGTATATTATATATGTAGCTTAAAAGTAGAAGCCTATGTATGCTTCCTACGTGAGAAGTCTCAGTAAACTCCCTATGCATATATGATGTGTAAGCGAGAGGTCTATGTACACCTCACTATATATATGTATATGAAAAATTTTATTTTTTTCACATTTTAACCTATTATATGTTATGATGAATGCTAAAAGTCTAGTCTTATTCCTCTTCGAGGACGATGACGCTGGTTAGGTCTAGGGGATGCTCTATGGATGTGACAAACATTCTTTTAGAGAATGAGGTTGAATATCCTTAGGATTTATGTCTCACTAACAACGTCTATGTAGATTCTTATTCATAATTTTGAAGGGCGCCAAACTTATGAATGAGGAGACTATGTGATGCTTAGGAAATTATCATCTTCATGTATTCCTAAGTCGTGCCTCTATAGTCTTACTTTATGTGTTCTTTTCACCTACACCTCTTATTGTGGTTATAAGTATGACTACTAGAAGGGCAGCCGCAAGAATGACCGAGGAAAGGATTGCTAATGCGGGAGCTCTTAACAACCAAGATCCTCCACAAGACAATCAAGTTCCTCCACTTGAGCATGTTCCTATAGGTGATCAAGTTCTGGTCGTTCCTCCACCTATGACGAATGGATAGATAAGGGCGGACTTTTTAAATTTGGCCCAAGCCATGACTTTTCAAGCTAATATCATTACTTCTCAAGTCAAAGTTATGACGACTCAAGTGAATCCGGAAGTTGGACCTCGTATGCCTCCACAAATGGGAAATTGTTTTTGATACTAACTTATTACTGGATACAAACCCCTTTTCAAGTCCTACTTATCAGATGGATCTGGCTGAATTGAAAGAGTTGAAGTCTCAACCCAAATACTTGTTAGACAAAGTTTTCATTCGACCTAGTATTTCTCCATGGGTTCTCCGGGGTTGTTTGTGAAGAAGAAGGATGGGTCTCTTAGGATGTGTATTGATTACTGTCAACTCAATAGAGTCAGAATATACAACAAGTATGCACTCCCTAGGATTGATGATTTATTTGATCAACTCCAATGTGCGAGTTATTTTTCAAAGATTGATTTGAGGTCGGGTTATCATCAACTTAGATTGAGAGGTGAAGATATCCCTAAAACGGCTTTCCCAACTAGGTATGGTCACTATGAATTATTAGTTTCATTTGGGTTAATAAATGCCTCGACATATTTTATGGACCTAATGAATAGGGTGTTCTAAAACAACTTAGATTCCTTTGTGATTGTCTTCATAGACGATATCATGGTCTATTTGAAAAATGAGACTGATCATAAGGGTCGTTTGAGAGTGGTGTTATAAGTCTTGAAGGAATACCAACTATTTGCCAAGTATAGAAAGTGTGAGTTTTGGTTGAGATCGATAGCATTTCTTGGTAATATCATCTCTAGTGAGGTGTAGAGGTTGATCAAAAGAAAATTGAAGCTGTTAGGAATTGGCCTAGACCTTTGTCTCCAACTGATGTAAGAAGTTTCTTGGGTCTAGCCGGGTACTATATGAGGTTTGTCGATGTGTTTGCGTCTATTGCATCTCCTTTGATGACTTTGAACCAAAAGAATGTGAAACTTGAGTGGTTGGATGCATGTGAAAGAAACTTTCATATCTTGAAAGATAGGCTTACCACCGTTCCGTTGTTGACTTTATCGGAGGGTACTAAGGGTTTTGTGGTATATTGTTATGCATCCCCAGTGGGATTGGATTGTGATCTTATGCAACATGAACAGGTAGTAGGCTATTCTTCTAGGCAACTTAAGGTTCATGAGAAGAACTACGCAAATCATGATTTTGAGTTAGTGGCCGTGGTGTTTGCCTTTAAAATATGGAGGAATTACCTATGTGGTGTTCATATTGATGTGTACACAACCACAAGAGTCTTCAATATGTGTTTACTCAAAAGGATTTAAGTATTTGACAACAAAGGTGGTTGGAAACGTTAAAAGATTACGACATGAGTGTTCTCTACCACACCTGCAAGGCCAATGTGGTTGTTGCGGATGCTCTAAGTGGTATGAACTTGGGTATCTTGTCCTATGTGGAAGAAGACAAGAAAGACAGTGAAAGATGTTCATAGGATGGCTCGTTTGGGGGTTCGATTGGAAGATTCTTCTAGTGGTGCTTTTATTGTCCATCATAACTCCGAATCATCTTTGGTGGTTGAGGTGAAGTCTAAGTAGCACCTTGACCCATCATTGATAGAGTTAAAGGAATTGGTTCTTTATAATTTTAATGAGTCATCCTCCTTGGGGGGATGGTGTTTTGAGGTACCAAAAGTGGTTGTCTCGCCCAATGTGGATGATTTGAGAAACCGATTCCTAGAGGAACCTCATTGTACCCGTTATTCGATCCATCCGGGTTCTACTAATATGTATCATGACCTTAGAGAAGTATTTTGGTGGGATATCTTGAAAAGGGACATAGCAAAAATTTGTTGCAAAGTGTCCAAATTGCCAACAAGAGAAACTTGAGCACCTAAAGGCAAGTGGATTACTTCAGGAAATACAAGTTCCCACTTCAAAGTTGGAAGACATTACTATGGACTTCGTAGTGGGTTTGCCATTGACACGAAGGCAAAATGTTTCTATATGGGTGGTTGTGGATAGACTGACGAAATCCGCTCACTTTATCCCAGTTAAATCTACTTATTCGATAGAAGAGTATGCAAGAATCTATATCAATAAGATCATGAGAATTCATGGGATCCCTTTGTCCATCATTTTTAATAGAGGTTCCCAATTCACTTCTCAATTTTTGAGGTCGTTTCAAAAAGGGTTAACTACTCAAGTAAAGTTAAGCACCTCTTTTCATCCTCCAACAGATGGTCAAGCGTAGCGTCTATTGAATGAAGCTTTGTCGATGGATCCATCATTGAACACTTAGCCAAATGGCTGAGGAAGGTCCACAAATAAGTATCTAACACCATCGATGGATGTGCAGGATGGAGGATGCAAGAAGGTGTTGATTGACCTACAGACCGTAGGTCGGGGTCTCGTTGGTTAGGCTTGTGATTTTACTATCCAAATATTAATTAAGCCTTTTATTTATCTATTTAGTTAGTTAGGGTTTGACTAGGGGTTAGGGATGATAATTCTACTTATTTAAGTTAGTATAAAAGGCCTAACTCTCATAAACTAAACAAACTCACTTCAATTCCAAAAACTCGAATCCTCTTCCTTCTCTCTACTTTCTCTCTCCCAATGAAGACTCCATAGAAGACCAAGGTCAAAAGGGTTTAGGCAGAAAGAACTTCACTTTCCTCCATCGATCTTCAAGGATTAACAATTTATGGGAACATTTTACCTTTGTGATTCCTTTCCCGAAAGGGTTCTTTTAAATTGATTTCCTAAAGATGATACGAAAATAGGTTTCTTTCTAATCCGAAATTGATCTTACAAATTGTATTGTTCTTGATTTCTAATGCTTATTATTGTTAATTATTCTGTATTATTTTTCAATTATGGTAGTTCTTGATGCTAAGCCTAGTATGTGGGAGAAGTGATGAATTGACCCCAATTTTCTAACCCTAGGTCATGAACTCATGTTAAATTTATTAGTGTTGATGCAATTGAGTTAGTTCTTGTGTTATTTACTATTGTATGATGTTATTACACCTGTTGTTGTATGAAATTGGTTGGTTGATTGTAAGACTGTGGATGAGGGCTTTTGAAGGAGAATTTGTAAGACTTTGCGATTTTCAACCTTTATTTCAATTGTGACGGCTTGTACTTGATGATGAAATTCAATTGAAGCATATCTTGTTATTAGATTAAGTATGTGGTTGTATCATTATGTAATTGAAATGTCTTGATTATGTGAATTTTAATATTATGATTAAGATGTAATAATGCAAGGTTTGTTGTGAATTACCTATGTGCCTTATTATAACATGATGATGATAATATGTTAATCTCACATATGAGGGTTGTATTGAAAGGATGTTCTCATGCAATTCCTAATGGGCTAATGATTATGAATATACAAGGGGTTATTCTCCTATGACCTAACTAAATTTTGATTGTGAAAGGAAAACTTAAAGACATTTCAAAAGGGACTCTAGCTTAGCACCGAGTGAACTAGTAGTGAGGAGTGACCCTTGCCAAGTAAGGAAGGTAGATTCACTATTGTACTCATGAGATAAAGATTACAATTCCAATGGAATAAAGAGGGTCTCAAACATGTCTCCTATTTCTTTAACTATGTTGCCTCCATAGGAATACTAGCTAGTGGATCTACCTATATGTTATGTTCATGTTTTGGTACTACCTTGGCAAGTAGTCAACCTTTTTTTGGTTTAGGGTTTCATGACACTAGATTCCACGTTTAGCTCTTATTGTCTATGTCAATTAAGGCAAGTGTTCCCGAAAGTAAAATGAAGTAACAAAGTGAAGACTAACTAGGGTGACTTAAGGGGTTTGACTTAGTCTGGGTAGGGGTATGGGACTCTACCTACACATTGCACTAGTTGGACTTGAGGGAAATCCTAGAAGGTTGTTGTTATGTCTTATAAAGTAAATGATTATGCATATGTTGAATTTACATGTTGATTATCCTATATGATGTTAGTTTCATTTATGAACTTCCTATTGGTCTACATTAATAAATATGATGATCACTATTCCTGATGCTATGGTATGGGATGTTAGGAATTACTTATGATCCTTTGTTATGTTTACTTGGTTGAGTAAGTTTATGGGGATGTACTTGGTCATTGCACTTGTAGACTTGATGGTTTGTTATGAGTAAGGGTCTTGCAAATGTTGTAATGTTATGAACTCTTATACATATTTTGTTATTATAACATGATGTTGTTCTTGTGTTGTATATGGTCTTGTCTTAATGAGTATGTGATTATTGGAATATATGTGTTCTTTGTTGTGCATAAGGCTTTTTCAAAGTAACTTAGCATGGTTTTAATCAAATGTCACCTTTAGCATGATTTTAAATGTTTTATGTGCATGTTTCCATACTTAGTACAAGTGATGTACCAACCCATATTTCTATATTTCTATAATTATGTAGGTTCCATCCGTTGAGCTTATAGAAAGCCATTTGAAGACGACTTGGATTCTCATTCTCTAAGTTTGTTAGGTCCTCACCATTCCAAGTGTGATGCCACTCTCTATCTAGTTAATATTGTCATAGTATAAAGACATTTAGTTTCCTTCTCCTTCATTTGAAGACTATTATTGTATTATCCTATATGTGTCTTTAGTTTTAATGAAGTATGGGCTATGCACGAATGTTGTACTCATTATAGATGGCTTAAATGTGAGAAATCCGTATTAGACTATCATTGTATATTGTGTATGTAGTTTAAAAGTAGAAACCTATATAAGCTTCCTATGTGAGGAGTCTAAGTAAACTCCCTATCTATATATGATGTGTAAGTTAGAGGTATAAGTAAACCTCAATATATGAATGTATACAAAAAGTTTTAACCTATCATATGTTATGATGAATGATAAGAGACTAGTCTTAGTCCTCTTCGAGGACGTTGAAGGCGATTACCTTTAGGGGGTGCTTCTCGGATGTGACAAAAGTGATTTCAAAGATTTCAATGTTGATAAAAAAGTCCAATTTTCACTCTAAGTCATGAGTTTTTGCATGAAACGTTTTCAAATGATTAAATATGATATAATTGATGGTAAATTGATGTTTTCAAATAAAAATCTCCATGAAGCCTTGATCTTCTCAAATCTCTAAATTTGGCTTATGAAGTGGTTCTATTGTTTATGATCTAATGATGATAGAATTGAGTTTAGATTATATTGGGTTGTTGATTTCTATGATTAATTATGATATAATATTATGAACTATTGGAGAATTAAGGAATGGTGGTCTTGGCTATTGGAAGAAGGTAAGATGACCTAATTCCCTTAGTTAATGTTTAATTGATATAACATTGTTATTGATTGGTATGGTCCACTTTGTTGGCGGTTATAATGTGTTGTATATGAGGATGATCATGGCCTTGTCGACATTATTATGTGGATTATAGTAGTATCATGTTTGGGTTCATATGAAGGTATAATGTGAAGATTGGTTATATGAAGTAATGTGACTATATTCAAGGTGTTTTGGCTTAGGTGAATGTATAAAGTGAAAATGGATGAACAAAAACTATTATTATAAGAAAACTCCACCAAAGGCAAATGCTTATCCTAATTTCCATAGAAATCAATAATACAAGCCCTAAGCATGTCCTCAAGGGTTTGAATAGTATGGTCCGCTTGACCATCCGTTTGGGGGTGAAAAGCGGTAATCAACTTCACCTTAGTACCCAATCCTTCTTGGAATGACCTCCAAAACCTAGATGTGAATTGTGCACCCCGATCCGATATGATGGATAACGGAATACCATGGCGAAACAGAATCTCATCTATGAAGATCCTAGAATAATCTTCCGCTGAATAAGTAGACTTGAAGGGAATATAAAGTGAGCGGACTTGGTCAACCTATCCACAACAACCCATATAGAGTCATATTGCCTTCGAGTCCGAGGTAAACCCACTACAAAATCCATGTTGATTTCTTCGCACTTCCAAGTAAGAACATGGATTTTTTATGGTAAGCCACCTTAATTTTGATGTTCGGCTTTCACTTATTGGTAATTTGGACATATAGCAACAAACTCTGGTATGTCCTTCTTCAAACATTCCAACCAAAATACTTCACTAAGGTCATGGTACATTTTTGTCGAACCCGGATGAATGGAGTAGCGGGATCCACAGGCTTCCTCAAGGTCCGGTCCGTAACTCGTCTACCTTGGGAACACACAATATTCCTTGGTACCTCAAAGAACCATCCCCCCCAAGGGGAATTCCTAATTAAGCTTTCCAAGGACCTATTCCATCAACTCCATCAATGATTTATCAAGGTGTTGTTTGGACTTTACTTCAGCTACCAATGATGACTCAGAGTTATGATGGACCATGAAACCACGATTTAGAGAATATTCCAATTTCACACCCTACCTAGCCAACCTATGTACATCCTTCACTAGGTATTTCTTGGCTTCTTCTAAGTCAGACACACTACCCATATTCATACGACTTAGAGCATCCACAACCCCATTGGCCAAGCCGGGGTTATAGAGGACACTCATATAGTAATTTTTTAACGATTCAAAACAACTTATTTGTCGGAAATTCAACCAGGTAAACACATATTGGAGACTCTTATGGTTTGTATACACATCAACATGGACACCATACATGTAATGCCTCCATAAATTCAAGGCAAATACCACGGCCGCTAACTCAAGGTCATGAGTTGGGTAGTTTCTCTCATGCACCTTAAGTTGCCTAGAAGCATAGGCTATCACCTTCCCATGTTGCATAAGCATAAACCCACTTGAGATGCGTCACAACACACAATAATACCCTTTGTACCCTCCGGTAAAGTCAACACCGTACCGAAGTAAGCCTATCTTAGAAAATTTGGAAGCTTTTCTCACATGCCTCCGACCACTCAAACTTCTTACACTTTTGGGACAATGTAGTCAAGGGAAATGCAATGGACACAAAACCCTCCACAAACCTCCGATAATAACCTGCTAAACAAAAGAAACTCCTAATGTCTGTCGGAGTCAATGGTCTAGGCCAATTTTTCACCGCTTCCGTTTTCCTTGGATCAACCTCAACTCCCTCACAAGAGATGATCTGACAAAGAAATGTCACCGACTTAACCAAAACTCACTATGGGGACCGACTCACGGGAGATTTTCGGAGTATAAATCTTGGACTCTCACAGTATGGTACAGAAAACCATTACACATCATTTTGCATGCTTTTATACAGGTGATGATACCACCTCTAGGAATAAAATTTCCCCCTTTCCAATCTACAACGGGCTATTATTATCTTTTCTAGAGTTAGATGTATTAATTATTCATTGTTTTTATTTAACTACCTAAATTATCACTATTTTATATTAGAACACATCGATGCTAAGTTGACCTCAAGGAGCACGACAAGAAAAACGCTTCCGAACCTTTTTCTCAATTGATCAAAGATCTAAATTAAAATTATAAAAAATCTTAATAACGTAGTTGGTTAAGTACTTCAACTTTTAGCTCTTAGGCGAGAGTTCTCCATCTTCCCTCTCCCTACCCCAAATTGTCTTGAGAAATAAAAAAGAACCAAAGTTATTGTTCTCTCAAAATTTCAACTATATATAAAAAAATCAAACTCAAAAATAGACAGGAATTGCTTGGTGAAACAGCTGCATATGAACATCCTTGCAAAATGGATATCATATATATACACCATCAAACTCAAGAATTGACAGGAAATACTTATTTGGAAATTTAAAGTTCACCACCCTCGTCCTACAATCAATAGAGGCAAAGAAACCATGCAACCAATCCATACCCAAAATGACATCAATTTATACTAGTTCAACATAAGAAATTCTATTGGGCAACATTATTGGACAATTTGTATACACCCTTTTTGCAACAACCGACTAACCTACCGAAGTAGACACCATAAAAGGTTCATGCAAAATATAAGGAAAAATGTCAAACTTTTTGGCTACTAGAGTGGTAACAAATAATAAGGTAGCACCGGGATCAATTAAGACATATACATCAATATAGAAGACTTTCAACATATGGTCATCAAATTGGAAGAAGTCTCTTGCTCACCCCTAGAGAGAAGAGCATAGAAGCGGTTCCTCTTTGGAGCCTCATTTGAACCACTTGTTTGAGTTTCACCACTACCCTTGTCTTGACCCCTCACATTAGGGAAATCCTTAACCTTGTGCCCACTTTTACAACACTTTCCACAAGTTGGCTTCTCGGTTGGTGAACTAGTTCCCTTTCCCTTCTTAGTCTTAGCGTTAGACACCCTATCACCACTAGCCTTAGGGAACTGAAAAGAAACTTGATTAGAAACCTGCTTCTTAAATCTAGGCTTGTCTTGTATCTAAAGCCTATTCTTTGAAGAACCACCATCAAAAGATCTTGCCCTCTTAGCATCTCTACTCTTCCTCTTAGCCCTTGCCTCTTCAACATGTTTGGCATCAACATAAGATGGGTCTTGCAATTTATCCGATACCCCCATCAGAAAGCAGCTCTTTTCATATCTAGGATCAGAAACCAAAGAAGGAGCATATTTTGACAATTTAGTGCATTTGAAGGAGTATTCATGAACACACATACCTCCTTGGCGAAGGATGATAAACTCCACCACTTTAATTTTCCTCATCTTCCTAGGAAAGAACCGATCAAGAAAAGCCTTCTTGAAGATCTCCCAAGTCACCGGACCACCCCTTAAAGGCCTATTATCCATCCATTGTACATACTATGCTTGAGCCACATCCTTGAGTTGATAAGTGGCTAACTCAGCCTTCTCACCAATAGACAACCCCATTGCCAAGAGTATGCTATAGACCACATCAATGAACTCTTGGGAGTCTTCTTCAACCTTAGACCCGTAGAAAGTAGGAGGATTCATCCGAGTGAAATCCCTTCAAATGAAGGCCATAGTAGCAACTTTTTGATGAGCTCGGGGTACAACCTCCCGATTAGCTTGGGTTGTCATGGATTGGGCTTGAACGGTGGCAGCTTGTGCTTGGGTAGTAATGGTTTGGGCCATTTCGAAGTGAGTGGCCCTTATGCTCTCAACCGTTAAACGGGGAGGATTCTTTGGGGCTTGGTCATTATTATAACCTTCCTCAACAGGAGGACTTTGATCACCACGGGGAGGAGCTCACTCATTGGCAATCTCTTCTTCAAGTTTTCGTGCCGCATTCCATCTAGTATTCATTTCCTATAATCACAATGAAGGGATTAGATGGAAAAGAACAAAATAAGTATACTCTAGTTGCACGATATTAGAATTCAAAGAAAATGAGAGTTTCCTAAGCATCACGTAGGTTCCTATCCATAAGTGTGGCGCGCTTCAAAATTCTGAATACGAACTTTCATAGACGTGGTTGAATAGACTTTGACTCAAAGATAATTCAACCTAATGCTCTGATACCAAGTTTGTCACATCTGGGTTTACCCCCTAGACGTAACCGGCATCGTTGTACTCTTTGAGGACTAAGACTAGCCTCTTAGTATACATCATTACCTTCATAGGTGAAATTTTGTGGAAAATTTAAAACTTTTAATTACATCTACTTGGAGGTTTACATACCTCTATATACACATAACATATATATATAGATATATATATCGAGTATACATAGACCTTTCGTATAGGAAGGTTACATAGCCTTCTAATCTTATTGAACATAAGTATATATATAAGATAGAACATAGTCTTCAAAGATTGTCTCATATCATAACCATCTAACACTACTAGCAATTTGGGCATAGACCATACATCAATCTAAAGAGATCCACATATAGGCTTTATACAATCTGTACTCAAACGAAAGGATATAGAACACAAGATTCTTAGAACTAAAACAACATCATATGCTCGATATTGGCATCGCCCTCGGAAAATGAGTACCTACCCTACTTGGATGATCAAAAGATCCAAGCCTTCTTTAAATCATCTTCCAAAATACTTCAACGACCGAAACCTAAAATGTTGGGGAAAAGGAAGAAATGCGATTAGTACGCCACTTGTACTAAGTATGAGACCATATACTCACATACTTTGAAATCATTCTAAGAAAAGGATAAAGTATGCACTTTTCATTTAAAACCTTTATGCACATTCAACAAGACCATACATATTAATATTGCAAATTCATTAAGTCATAGGCATGTACATTACAAGAACGACAACATCAAGTCAAGTCAAGTCAACCATACATATCATATAAGTAGATACATACATGAGTAACTCTACCATTAAGTCATGTTAACAATAAGCATGAATAAGAGTACATTTCATTATAACCAAAGCAAGACAAATACCAATGAACCCCTATAAATTCAACAAGTGCAATGACCAAGCAAAGTCCCATAACTTTACTCAATCAAGTAACCCAATAAGAATCATGAATAACATCCTACTTCACATAACATGGCATTTAGGTGTACATATAATCTTACTTTAACCATTTAAACCAACAGATATCCATCGGTGAACTAATCAACATAGAATATCAACTATGTGGAAGTTCATCAAATACATGTCATATAACATTATAATCATAATCATACCTAAGAACATCCTCCTAACACTCCCCTAAAGGCTAACTAGTTCAATGCGTAGGTAGAGTCTCATACCCCTACATAGACTAAGCTAGACCCCTTAGGTTATCATAGTTAGAGTTCAATCCTTTAGTTCATTTTACCTTTTGGGAAAATCTTTCCCTAACCGACATAGACCACATGAGCTAATGTGGAATCCGGTGTTATAAAAACCTACAATGAAGGAAGGCGGACTACTTGCCAAATTAGTACCAAAACATGAAACATAGCAACCACGTGGAGCCACTAGCTAGTATTCCTATGGGGCAACATAGTTCACGAACTAGGAGATATGGTTGGGACCCTCTTTATGCTACATGCATTGTAGTTTCCAATCTCAACAGAACATTAGTGATCCTACCTTCCCTAAGTGGGAAGAGATACTCCTCACTCTAGTTCACTCGGTGCTAAGCTAGAGTCCCTTTTTGGAATGTCTTAAAGACTTTATTATCAATCATAGCTTAGTTTAGGTCATAGTGTCTAATTCTTGTATAACATAATCATCATCATAGATCAATAAGAATTGCATGAGTATATGTCCTTTTATTACAATTTATATAGGTGAAGTTAGCATATTAACATTTCATATCATGAGAAGGCACATTAGTGAATCATTCACCCTCCTTATAACATTTACATCTTAAGCCAACACCACACAATCATAATCAAGACATTTCAATTCAACATCATACCACCTTATCAATCCTAATACAAGACATACTCCAATACAACATCATGACTTAATCACAATTAACCACAATTTGAAGTAAAGGATAGAGATCATAAGACTTACCAAGTCTCCTTCATAGTTCATTATAAAGCTCTTACCATAAACCGTCATTCAACCCGATTTAGGTATACATTATCATAAGTCAATTATCAACATCACAATAAGACTAGAAGAAACACTACATCACGATTCAATACTAGATCATAGCTTAAAACAAGATACTTAGGTCAATTCACAACATACTTCCGAACCTAGATCATCTTCTCAAGAACTAGCATGAAATACTACATTCACTATAACTTTTTCATGATTAATGTAAAAACACCATATAATGGTAATTCAATCAATAACCAAGTTAGTTGAACCAAATACAACCTAATTTATATCAAAATCAAACATAGGGTTAAGGGTTGAGGGTCATCTATTATAAACTAGACCAAACCATAAATATATATTAATATTAATAAATTCATATTATTCAATATAAAACATAAAAAACCGAATTCATAACATAATTTTCGAGAATGAGAAAGACCAACATGAAAACTCAACTTTTGAAAATACTTTGAAGGAACCCTTTGAGGAAAGAGGTCTCCAAGGTGAATTAGATCACATAACTCAATGTTTGATAAAGATTTTATGGTGAAATGCTCCATTTACAGCCCCCAAATCCCTCCCCTAGCTAGTCTTCAATGGTGTCTTCCAATAGAGAGAGAAAAAAGAGTGAAGGAAGAGAGTTTTGTTTTGAGAGTTGTAATTAGACTAACGGGGTTGGGGTATTTATATGGGGGGTTAATTAAGTTAATTAGGCTTCCCTTAATCCCTAACTAACCACCAAACCCTTTAATTAATTAGTTAAGACCTACTTAAAAACGTGCAGGAATTACAGGCCCCAACAACGAGACCATGATTGACGGATCGTTAGTCATTCGATGGACCAGCCCTCCTCCATGCTGCACATCTTTGGTTTTTGTCAGAGACTTGTGCAGGGCGAGGCTCCAAAAATTTGTACAACTGCTGATCGACGATTGGCAACAACACCTTGTCAATCAAGATATGGATCGTGGATTGTATCTCGTGGTTACACACTGCCCAAGCAGTGTTGACACCGACGTGCTAGGGTCCTCCTGAAGGGACCTTGGTTGGTCCTTGACGTCCAAAATCTAGCTCAAAGAGGTACTAGTGTTCGTTAGACTATTTGATTAGCTTTTAGGAGTTGAAATATGATGAAAATTGAGGGAAGGGTGTCTAACATGTATTAGGGTTAGGTCATTTCAAAACTTCCGGGCAAGAATCCCCAACGAACAACCAAGGGCCCTTGAGGAGGACCCTTGCATTTTGGGATCAAGGGCTGCACAAGGCTGTTTCCACCAACGGATAAAACCCACGCTCCGTTTTCCACTCGATGGGGCGTGGACTGCTTTTGTCGATGGAAACTTAGCCAAATCAATGGGAATCCTCATTTTCACAGTCTCTATAATCAAGGACGGACCAACAGGACGGCTGGTCCTTGGCCCGTTGATTGACAAACATGGCATGGATCGGGGTTCCGTCTGTGAGGTCTGTGTTTTCACTGCACGTTTTGATTTATTTCATTTATTTAGTTGGATTAGCTAAGAAGTTAATTATGGGTTAGGGGAGGTCTACTTAAGTTAACTAACAACCTATATAGAGACCCTAATCTAATTAGACTACCCTAAGCTCTCATAATTCCCGAACCCGAGACTCTCTTCCATCTCTCTTCTTTCTCTCTCCCAAAGAAACCCCATTGAATACCAAGATAAAGGTGGGTCCAAGGGCTGTAAAAGGTCATTTTTCTCCACTTATCTTCATCAAACAATAAGGTATGTTATTACTTTCACTTTTGAGACTTCTTTCCTCAAAAGGTTCCATCAAATTGATTTCAAAAATATGAAGTTCAAGTGGGTTTTTTTCAATCTCGAAATTGATGTTATGAATTACTTTGTTTATGATTTATTTTGGATATTATGAATATATTAACATGTATTATAACTCAATTATGTTATTTCTTGATGGAGTGGTCTAGTTTGTAGAAGATGCCTTATTCCCCTTAACCTTAGGTTATGATCTTGATATGAATTGTGTAGTGTTGGTTTAATTGACTTGGTTATTGGTTGAATTACTACTAGATGATGTTATTGTATCAATTACAAATAGATTGAGATGAATAATAGTCCTATCATTCTAGTTCTTGAGTAATTGATCTAGATTAGTAATTCAACCAATAACCAATTCAATTGAACAAACATTACGCAATTCATAACAAGATCATAATCTAGTGTTAAGGAGAAAAGGTTATCTTCTACAAACAAGACCAATCCATCAAGATATAACATAATTGAGTTAACATAAGTGTTAATCTATTCATAATATCCAAAAGTATTCATAAACAAATCTATTCATAAGATCAATTTCGAGATTGGAAAAGACCCACATGAAAACTCAACTTTTGTAAATCAATTTGATGGAATCCTTTGAGGAAGAGGTCTCAAAGATGAAAGGAATCCCATACCTCACTAATTGATGGAGATTGATAGAGAAATTCGACCCTTTTAATCCCTTGAAACCACCCATATCTTGGTCTTCAATGGAGTTTTTCAACTAGAGAGAGAAAAAAGAGATAAGGAAGAGAGTTTGGGATTGTGAATTATGAAAGCTTAGGTTAGTCCAATTAGGTTAGAAGTATTATATAGGTAATCAAAAAACATAATTAGACATCTTCTAACCCCTAATTAACCTCTTAACTAAGACAAATAATTAATTAGCTTAACTTGAATTGTGCAGCAAAACATACCCCTCACAGACAACACCACGATCGACAAATCGTGTGTCCATCGATGGCCACTGCTCCCTTCCTTGCTGCACATCCATCGATGAGTTCAGAGACTCTGCAAAATAGGCCTTTGAAGAATTTGTCTATGTTTCCATCAACTGAGGCAATCGACGCCCCGTCGATTGGACCACGAGCCGTCAGTGGCATCCGTTGGTGACAGTATCCATTGAAAATTTTTAGTCACTTTTGCAAGGGTCCTCCTCAAGAGACCTTATTTGGTCCTTGGGGAATCGTGCCTTGTTGTTTTGATTATGAATTAACTCTAATACGTGTTAGATATCCTTCCACAAATTTTCATCATTTTCCGACCCCTAAAAGCTTGTCAATTTTCATTATGGTACACTAGTACCTCATTGAACTAGTTTCCGGACTTCATGGACGTTCTTTGAGGTTTTGACTTCTAGACTTCCTAAATGACTTATGTTCATTATAATAGACCTTAAAACAGTTTCTAAACCCTTTGAAACTCTTGTTAGGCTATAGAACACGTCTTAGACTTTCAAAGTGTTACATTATCCCCCTCCCCCTTAGGAACATTCGTCCCCGAATGACACTAAAATCTTAAAAAGGAAGGAATAGACTCAAGACTAGCATTCCAATCGATCAAAAATATATCATAACATCATTTATAACCTCAATCATATCATTTACACAAGACAATTAAAAACTTCAATTACCACACGTAAGTCTCAACATTTCATTATGAGGAATATCCTTCTCACGACAACAAGAGCTCAACATACCATACATGAGTCAATTATGCCAAAACCTAACTTACCAACATGTTCAATATCCTTTCAGAAAGATTCACCATATCAAAATGCACAACATAACTCAAAACAAGAAGAATTGAAAAATTTGAAGTCAATATGCACAATTTCAATGTAAGTTTACTATAATTTCATCAAAAATACATTTTTTGCAAAACTTCACCAAAAATAAAGACAACTTTAATCCTTGTAGTTATTTTTCATTATTAGTAATAACAACTAACCTTAATTAGGAAAGAGATGAGGATAACAACACTTCATGTCGGCCTCGGCCTCCCATGTTGCTCCCTCAACTGGGTGGTTTCTCCATA
Organism: Solanum pennellii; assembly: GCF_001406875.1. Taxonomy (NCBI): domain Eukaryota; kingdom Viridiplantae; phylum Streptophyta; class Magnoliopsida; order Solanales; family Solanaceae; genus Solanum; species Solanum pennellii. The sequence goes on from NC_028645.1 coordinate 27,322,253, forward strand.
ACACTTTTACGGAGGCCATCTCTTTGTTCCTCAACTTCTTCACTTGAAGATCAAGGATATCAACCGAAGCCTTCTCATAGGAGAGGTTATCCTTCATACCAAGAACCTCAATAGGAAATATAGACTCGGGATCACCGATACACTTCTTAAGCATACAAACATGGAAAACCGGATGAACCGAAGCCAATTCACAAGGGAGTTTCAACTCATAGGCTACCTTACCAACCCTTTTCAAGATTTCATAGGGACCTACATAACGAGGACTCAACTTCCCTTTTTTTCTATATCTAACCACCCCTTTCAAATGAAAATTTTTCAAGTACACTTTATCACCTTCTTCAAACTCTAATTCTTTTCAACTATGACCGGCATAAAACTTTTGCAAACTATAGGCTGTTTTCAAGAGATTTCTTATGATGTGAACCTTCTCCAAGGTCTTATAAATCAAATCAGGACCCGTAAGTGAAGACTCACCCACTTCAAACCATCCAATTAGATATTTACATCTCCTACGATACAAGGCTTCATAATGAGCCATAAATATAGATAAATGGTAACTATTGTTGTAACCAAACTACACCAAAGGCAAATTCTTATCCCAATTTCCCTTGAAATCAATTATACAAACTCTAAGCATATCTTCAAGGTTTTGAATAGTACGCGCCGCTTGACCATCCCTTTGAGGAAGAAAAGCGGGTGCTTAACTTAACCTTGGTACCCATCCTTTCTTGGAATGACCTCAAAAATCTAGATGTGAATTGTGCACCCCTATCTGATATGATGGATAACGAAATACAACGGGGACACATAATCTCATCTATAAAAATCCTAGCATAATCTTCCGCCGAATAAGTAGACTTGATGGAATGAAATGAGCCGATTTGGTCAACCTATCCATAATCACCCAAATAGAGCCATATTACTTGTGTGTCTGAGGCAAACCTACCACAAAATCCATATTGATGTCTTCCCACCTACAAGTAGGAGTTTGAATTTCTTGGAGCAAACTCACATCCGGGAATACCCCCTAGACGTAACTGGCTTCATCGTCCTCTTTGAGGATAAGACTAGATTATAGCTTACATAATTACATTTATAGGTCAAATTTAATGGGAATTTAAAATTTTTTACTACTTCTACATTTAGGTTTACATTGACCTTTACATACATGTAATAGATATATGTCAAGTACACATAGACCCTTCGTATATGAAGATTACTTAGTCTTCTACTTTTATCGCACATAGATATATAGAATATAACATAGTCTCAAATATTCGTCTCATCTTATGCCCATCTTTAAGAGTATATCAAATTGAACCTAGCCCGTACATCAAAGCAAGAATGCCTCACATGGGCTATACAGTGTTTCATATTAAATGAAAAAGAAAGAAACATATAAGTCTGAAACTCAAAACAGCTCCATTAGCTAGATAGTGGCATCGCTCTCGGAAAGTGAGGACCTACTTTACTTGGATGATCAAGAATTCCAAGTCTTCTCCAAAGTTGTCTCCAAAATCCCTTCAACGAGTAGAACCTAAAATGGTGGGAAAAAGTAAGAAATGGGTTAGCACACCACTTGTACTATGTATGAGAACATATGAAGACATATCATGAAAACATGCTTAAAGAGGACATTTCATTAAGTATGCAATTTACTTTGAAAACCTTTATGCACATTCAACAAGACCATACCAAATCAATATGGTATATTCATAAGCTCATAAGAATCTACATAACAATACCAACAACATCAAAACTAGTCAAGTCAACATGCATATAACGTAATTGAATACATAAACAAGCAACTCTACCATCAAGTCATAACCTCAACAAGCATTAATAAGAGTTCATTATATCATAATCAAATCAATACAATCACCCATAACCCCTATAAAGTAAACAAGTGCAATGACCATGAAAGGCCCCATAACCATAATCAATCAAGTAACCCAACCAGAATCATGACCTACCTCCTATATGACATAACATAGCATTTAAGAGTACATATCATCATACTTTAACAATGTAGACCAACACATATTCATAAGTGACACCAATCAACATATAGTATCAATAATGTGAAAGTTCATGATATACATATCATGTTCCACTATAAGCATACACATATACAATTACAACCTCCTAAAGACCCGTTCAAGGTAAACTAGGCCAAGGCATAGGTAGAGTCTCATACCCCTACCTAAGCTAAGTCAACCTATGAAGTCACCCTAGTCGGTTCGCGCTTCATTACTTTATTTTAGTTTTGGGAACACTTGCCTTAACCGACATAGACCACAAGATCTATGTATGGAACCTGGTGTTGTAAAATCTTACACCGAAGAAAGGTGGTCTACCAACCAAAGTAAAACCTAACACAAACATATCTTTCTAGGTGGATCCACTATCTAGTCTTCCTATGGGGGCAACATAGTTCAAGAACTAAGGGATAGGTATAATCCCTCTATATAAAACTTATAAATTTTGGCCTCTTCTCATGGGAATCCTATGGATGAGTATTCCTCATAGGGGAGTCAACACCTCATGTGGAACAATAGGGTGAATCTTTCTCTATGGAAAGTCAACACCTTCCAATGTCAAGTTCACTCGGTGCTAAGCTAAGTCCCTCTTTGAAATGTCATTAGTCTTTATTAATCATCATATCTTAATGTAGGTCATAGGTCCTAACCCTTGTATAAAAATCATCATCATCATAGCTAAATAAGAATTGCATGAGTATTGTCCTTTTATTACAGTTCACACAGGTGAGGTTAGCACATTAACATATTTAAATCATAATAAGGCTTATAAATCATCACCATCCTTATAACATTTACAACTTATAAAACACCACACAAACCATAGTCAAGACATTTCAATTAAACATCATAGCAACCCTATATATCCTAATACAAGGCATACTCTAAAACAACATCATGACTTATTCACAATTAACCATAATTGAAGTAAGTATTAGGGATCATAAGACTTACCATGTCTCTTTCATAATTAATCATCAAGGTTACTAAACCCATTTAGGGTGTAGTATCATCATATAAACATAATAAACATGATAACAAATCCAATTGAATCACTATATAACAATTCATCACTAGTTCATAGCTTAAGATAAGATACTTCGGTCAATTCACAACATACTTCATAACCTAGATCAACTTCTCAAGAACTAGAATCATAGGACTATAATTCATCCTAATTTATTTATGATTGATACAAAAATATTATCTAATAGTAATTCAACTAATAACTAATTCAATTGAACCAACATTACTCAATTCACATCAAGATCACAACCAAGGGTTAAGAGGTAAAGGTAATCTTCTACAAACTTGACCAATCTATCAAGATATATCATAATTAAGTTACAATACATATTAATCTATTCATAAAATTCAAAAATTAATTATACCCGAATCAATTCATAACATAAACTTCGAGATTGGATGTAACTCACTTGAAAACTTAACTTTTGAAATCAATTTGATGGAACCCTTTGAGAAAAGAGGTCTCAAAGGTGAAAGAGATCTCATACCTTACTAATTGATAATGATTGATGGTGAAACTTGAATATTTTCAGCCCTCAAACCCTCCCCTAGCTTAATATCCATGGGAGTTCTTCACTAGAGAGAGAAAGAAGAGAGAAGGAAGAGAGTTTTGGATTAATGAGTTATGAGAGTTTTAGTTAGTCTTAATTAGGTTAGGGATTTATATAAGGGGTTAGCCAATTTGATTAGACCTCCACTAACCCCTGAATAACTTCCTATCTAATCCAATTAATTAATTAAACTATGCTAAAAAGTGCATTAAAAACAGGCCCTCACTGAAGACACCATGATCGACGGATCATGGGTCAATCAAGGACCAGTCCACCCAACCGTGTTTTACTCCATTGGTAAGTTCAGAGACTGTGCAAAATAGTCCCTTCAAGAATTTCTCTAATTGTTGGTGACGGATGGCATTGATGCCCCGTAGATTCACCTCGTGGTTGCACACTGCCCAGGCAGTCTTTGATCCCAAAATGCAAGGGTCCTCCTCATGGGCCATTGGTTGTTCCTTGGGGAGTCATGCCCGGGCGTTTTGACTATGAAATAACTCTAATACGTGTTAGACACCCTTCGACCAATTGTCCATCAGTTTTTGACTCTTAAATGCTAGTAAAACAGGCTAAGGCACACTAGCACATTATTGAACTACTTTCTGGAACATCATCGAACTAGTTTACGGAACATCATTGATCTAGTTTACGGACATCATGGACGTTCTTGGACGTTTTAGTTTCTAGACTTCCTAATGACTTATTCTCATTAACATGGGCCTTAAAACAATGTCTAAACCTTATGACACTTATGTTAGGTTCTATAACGCGTCTTTGATTTTCGAAGTGTTACACAAACCTCCCGTCTTTTGGTGTTCAGCCTTAACTTGTTGTCAATTTTTACACTTAGGGACAAATTCCTCAATTTCCTTTTTCAAAACTTCCAACCAAAATACTTCCCTAAGATCATGATACATCTTCGTCGAACCCAGAAGAATGAAGTAACGAGACCCATGAGCTTCCTCAAGAATCCGACTCCTCAAACCATCTATATTGGGAACACATAACCTCCCTTGGTACCTCAAGACGCCATCTCCCCCAAAGGATAATGAATTATTATGTTTACCAGTAACCGATTCCTTTCACTCCATCAATGCTTGATCAAGGTCTTGTTTGCACTTCACCTCAACCATCAAGGATGACTCAGAGTTATGACGTACCACTACACCACCTATAGGAGAATCTTCAATCCAAACCGTTAAACGAGCCAACATATGAACATCCCTCACTAGGTTTGTCTTGGTGTAACAACCCTAAAAATGTATAACACAAGTAATGCTTAATGTGTCTAGAATGCCTACGATTAGATAGGGTTCACACGGATTGATGCGCGTAGAAAAAGGCCTCAGAACCCTTGCAACAGCAAAGCCATCTAACTTGGGGAGTTAGTTGATCTAGGAAAGGTTGGGTCGAGCCATGTAGGGCTCCCGAATATGAAGATTTACCCGTATGAGTCTTTACCGGACTAAATAAGGGGAAATCTTAAGTTTGGAGGGTCTAGGGGTAAAATCGCCTTTTTCCAAGCTAAGGGTAATATCGTAATTACCCTAAATATATATTTAATTATTTAATTAATAAGGTAAGGGGTATTTTGAGGAGAGAGGGCCTAAAATTGGCTCTAAAAGTAAAGTCTTGCTCCACCTAGGTTCGAACCTAGGTGCAAGCAATGAATTAAATTGTTTTTACTGAAGTGGGTAAATTAATGTAATTAATTAATTATTTAATTAATGGATGATTAAAAAAAGGGGAAAATCAGATTTTTAGTTATTAGTTATTAATTATTAACTTAAATTGACTAAGTCTTGCCGACTATCCTAGTTTTAAGGGTCACTATCTCACACAAACTCTCTCACACGCCTAAACCTCTCTCTCTCTTTCGTCCATTTTACTTTTTTGGCTGCCAAAACAGAAAACAAAATATTAGAAAAAAATAAAAAATTCTCTACAGTCAAAGTACTTACAAAAAATATATATACAAACAAGCAAGCTAACTTAAGAAACGAAAATTTACATCATCTTCTCGACCGGACCGTGTTGAAGGTTTGGTGGAGATTTGGGCAGCACTTTGAAGGTGTGGAAAATTAAAACAAAGTATGGGTTTTCTCTCTTGGAATCCTTTCTCCAAGAGAAATTTCTTTTGACAAAATTCAATGTATGAAACTAGGGCTGTCCCCTTTATTGTCGAATTCCTTGTCCCTAGTCTCCTTCAAATTTCAATCTAAATTAGGTTAGAAATCATGTTGTTGGTATAGTTTCTTGTAGCCAAGTGTGAAATATGATGTTCTTTGTGATTTTGTGTTTGGAAATAGCAAGCATGTTCAGTGATGTCAACCGAAAATGATGTGGTGCAATGTGTAAAATGTTTGTTGTTGTTCTCCATTTTGAAGTCTTAAAATGGCTTGTTTGATGATTGGAATTACTGTGCATAAGGTGTGTAAGTTGTGATGTTTAAATGAAGTGTAAGGTGGATGATCTTAAGTGGAAAAATCTAAGCTAAAACAAAAATGAATCTACACCTAAAAACGCGTAAAACAAATTGTTAAAATACAACTAAACGAACGTATGAATGTTGTTAAATAAAAGCTAGAAAATGTAATAAAATTTCCAGCACTTGGTGATGGAGTTTTTTGCCAGAATACTTGAAGTTTGACAAGTTTAAAAATAAATTTAGAACATGTGAGGTCAGTGGGGATTGAACCGAAGACTTCACTACGTGAAAGATGAAAAAGAAAAATGAGAGGTGTGGGATTCGAACCCACAACCTCCCAGCCAAACAACAGAGTAAAGAGAAATTTTAAAAATAATAAAAATAATGAGAGGATTGAGATTCAAACCCACCACCTCTTGGCTGAACGAGGAGATAAGGAGAGAAAACAATAATAATAATGAGAGGAGTGGGATTCGAAACCCACCTCCTCTTGACCAACATGGAAAGAAATTGGGAAAAAGAGAAATAAATGAATGTTGCTATGGGGTTTTGGTACCAGATCCCCTAATGCTTAAAACGCCTAAGGTGAAGTGAAGGGAGGGAAAAATAAAGGGAAAATAATGTTAGTGAGGGAATTTGAAATCGGGTTCCCCAAACCGAAATGTAAATCCAAAATTAGGTGAAAGAAAATTAACTAAGTGTTGTCCAAGGGACTCGAAGTCACGTTCCCTTGCCCAAATTCCGTATCGAAACATAAGTCATACGTGAATAAATGTTTAATGAATGCTACCCCTAAATATCAAATTCAATATCTTAGCATATCTATAAGATAGATAAGTCATGTACCACATAATCTTGGGTAAACATCAACCACTTAGACAAACTATGAATGAAGCCCCATGGTTTGTATGCGTGGAATCATAAGTCTAGCATACGTTTAAAAGTAAGTGAACCTAAGATGTATGTGATGAAATGATGTAAACCTAGAAGGGTTAAGTAAGAATGTGAAACACACTAAATGGCCAAGTGCATTGGCATTTGATGAAATGAACATTCACGTAAAAGAGTGATTAATTATAAAGAGCAAATGTGCTAAAGTTAATGAAAGTGGTGACAACATGATAATAGGCTAATGTTAAAGATCAGAGCAATCTCAAATGAGCCTACGTAAATAATACCAAAACGTACTCACGTGTGAGAGTGTACAGTTAATGAAGAGACCCATCTCTATGAACACCCTAACGAAAAGTATTGAGATTAACACACTTAATACAAATGATGAGATGAGAAATCATCTATTGAGTTATGATGTCCTCATACTGGAAGCCAACTTCCATGAAGTATGAGTTGAATGTAATGGAACTTTATACTGAGCACTGATAGGCTAGCTATGAGCGGTTATGCCTTCTATCAGGAAGGTCGAAGGTTCACGTAACTCTCATTAGATGAGACTGTCCGGCATGCTGGGTATGGGTCTCCTTATATCTCCTACTCTTCGAACCTATACTTGAAATATAGGAATCTAGAGGGGTTCAATTCTTATGTACGATAGCAAGTTTTGGGTAACTTTGGCCGGTGATTCCACCTCTTTTCGGTGTGGGGGAGACACTGGATTTTATGATGCTCACATGATCTTTGTCGGTTAAAGTTAAAATTACCAAAGAACGAATGAGGCCAACCTCAAATGATTCACATAATGAAATGAACGATACCAAAGGTGTACGGATAGGATAATCAAGAGGTGAGCTAGACTTAAGTAATGACGCTAGGTTATTCTTGGTCATTGCACAGCAAACCCGATGAGAGTCTTAAACTACATCCTAGGTATGACTAGTGATTGCACTAGTATATGAAAGAATGAAAAATGAAGTACGTATGAATGAATGAAGCAGACTCTGTGTTTGCTAAAGAAGGCTCCCTAGTTTAGGTCCCATATTTTGATCCCACATTTTGGGAAGTCCTAACGTCAAGTCCATGATCCCAAGGTCTCATGGCATACAAAAGAATGACATGAACTATGTGATATGATATGTGAAATATGTTATGTGCTATTTGCAAAATGATAAATTTGATGATGCATGTTACACTCATGATGACTTTTCAGATCCAAATTTGGAAGGTCCATTGAATTTCCTAATCAAAATTTGGCAAGTCAACTGACTTGACTTTCCATAAATCATGTTTTTAGGGAAGAGCTATTCTTTCTCATGCATGTCCTACGTATGCACTTGAATATACCCATACATAGTACAAGTGTGTACTAATTCTATACAATTATCTATTTTTAGGTGCAGGCACATGTGGACGTTAGATCGAAAGGTACAATGTTACAGGTATCCGGATGTGGAGCTTTCATCCGGACGTGGTAGGACGTCATGCTTTCGAGGCTCTCTACTATTATTATCTAGCTTAAATGTAGGCCTTATCTAGTGGAACATGTTCCACTAGTGTTTCATTTCCCACTTCATTTCAGATTTTGTATTGGTGTCGTTTTGGCAAGTACACATTTAATGCAGATATGAACTATTTCTTTCATTTGATGATCTTAATGTTAGATGGTTGATTGTGAAAATTTATGATTTAAGTAGAATGTCTTATACGAATGTTAAATAACAAAAAGTTCAAATTTTCCGTAAAAATTAACCTAGATTAAGTAAAGATGACGTATGTAGACTTGTCTGCAACCTCTGAGAGGTCAACGACGCGGGTCTCGTCTGGGATCAACTATATTGTGGTCGAGAAAAAGTTTGTATCAAAGCCCTAGGTTAAATTCCGAATATAATAAGTTCACACCAACCACATTGAGTAGTTTCTATGTCATGGTAGTGAAGTGCACCACTATGCTGAATTAGAGACTGCATGATGCGTATGAAAATCTCCCTTCTTCTGTTCTTATCGTGCCTTTGCTAATGTCCGATTTCTTGGGGTTATGAGAGTGACTAACATCAACTCTTGTTGTTTCAGAGAATGAATACCACGAGAAATATTGGTTAGAAGAGAAGAGGAGCAATTGCTGAGGACAATCACGTTCCACCCCAGGCTCCAGATGAAGGAGTGGCCATGCCAGTTAACCCAGCTGGGTTGACTGATGCTGAAGTGCGGACCGCTCTGACTCAGATGGCTCAAGCCATCACCATGCAGGACCAGGTTATGAAGGCCCAAGCCAACAGACAGAATGTTCAGAGAGAGGACCCACCGGTACGTAGCATGGCTGACAGGCTGCGAGACTTCACGATGATGAATCCTCCTATCTTTACAGGGTTCCAAATTTCAGAGGACCCCCAAGAGTTTGTGGACGAGGTCCACAAGATTTTTGTGGCCATGGTGGCCAAAGATACTGAGAAGGATGAGCTGGCTTCCTATCAGCTCAAGGATGTTGCACAAACTTGGTACAAGATGTGGCAAGATAGTCGGGCGTGGGCGGAGTTCCGGTCATGTGGGAGCTGTTTAAGACAACTTTTCTGGAGAGATTCTTCCCCAGGGAGATGAGGGAAGCTAAGGTTGAGGAATTTATCAACCTAAAGCAAGGATCTATGACAGTCAGGGAGTATTCCCTGAAGTTCGTTAACCTGTCTAGGTATGCCACTTCCCTAGTGTCTAACAACAGGGATGAGATGACAAGGTTCCTCACATGGATCACCGGAGATCTGGAGGAGGAGTGTCTGTCTACGATGATCCACGATAACATGGACCTCTCTAGGCAGATGGTGCATGTCCAGCAGGTAGAGGACAGCCGGAAGAGGAGGGGCGTTCGTGATGCTAGGAGGCCTAAGCCTTCTGATCAAGAAGGTCCTACCAATGAAGGAAAGTGAACAGCCCATGTTCAAAAATGGGCAACAGAGTTCTGGGAACTCTAACTTTCAGAGGAGTGCAACACCTAGAGAAGGCAGACTCGAGCCCAAGAAGGGCAATGGAGGTGATATGCAGCATCCCAGAAAGGAATGTTTCAAGTGTGATCGTGATCACAGTGGAGAGTACTGACAGGGCACTAATGCCTGCTTCGGTTGTGGAAAGATAGGGCACCTGGTCAAGGACTGCCCACAGAACAGGGGCCATACTGGAGGTAATGCTCAGCCTAGTCCTAATCCACAGGGTGCAACAGCATCCGAGCCTCCTAAGAGGAACAAGTTCTACACCCTGAAGGGCAGGGAGGAGTAGGAGAAGTTCGGTGATATGGTCTTATGTATGCTGCAAGTATTCTCAACTTCTGTTTATGCCTTACTTGACCCAGGGTCTACATCTTCCTTTGTAACTCCTTTGGTTGTTCTCACTCTTGAGATAATTCCTCAAGTTTTGCATGATCCTATAGTGGTTGGTACACCTTTAGGAGAAAATGTAAGAACTGATAGAGTATACAAGGATTGCCGAATAGTTGTATATGATAAGACTATGTGTGCATACTTGGTTGAGTTACCAATGCATGATTTTGATGTTATGTTATCACTGGCATTGTTCTAGATAGATAGTAGTGTCATTTGGGGACGAATGTTCCTAAGGGGGGGATAATGTAACAACCCTAAAAATGTATAAGAAAGGTAATGCTTAATGTGTCTAGAATGCCTACAATTAGACCGGGTTCACACGGATTGATGAGCGTAGAACCAGGCCTCTAAACCCTTGAAACAGTCAAGCTAACTAACTTAGGGAGTTATTTGATCTAGGAATGGTTGGGTCCAGCCACTTAGGCTCCCGAATATGATGATTTACCCGGATGAGTCTTTACCGGACTTAAAAAGGGGAAATCTTATGTTTGGAGGGTCTAGGGTTAAAATGGTCTTTTTCCAGAATAAGGGTACTATTGTAATTACCCTAAATATATATTTAATTATTTAATTAATAAGGTGGAGGGGTAATTTGGGGAGAGAGGGCCGAAAATGGGCTCTAAAAGTGAAGTCTTGCTCCACCCGGGTTCGAAACTAGGAGGAAGCAATGAATTAATTTTTTTTATTTAAGTGGGTAAATGAATGTAATTAATTAATATTATTTAATTAATTGATGATTAAAAAAATGGGGAAATCAGATTCTTAGTTATTTATTATTAATTATTAACTTAAATTGACAAAGTCTTGCCAACTATCCTAGTTTTAAAGGGCACTATCTCACACAAACTTTCTCACAAGCCTAAACCTCTCTCTCTCTCTCGTCCATTTTGCTTTCTTGGATGCAAAAATAGAAAACAAAACATTAGAAGACAATCAAATGTTCTCTACACTCAAAGAACCTAGAAAAATATATACAAACAAACAAGCTAACTTAAAAAACAAAAATTCTATATCATCTTCTCGAGGGGATCGTGCTGGAGGTTTAGTGGAGGATATGGGCAACACTTTGAAGCTGTGGAAATCTACAACAATGTATGGGTTTTATCTCTTGGAATCCTTTCTCCAGAGAAATTTCTTTATACAAAATTCAACGTATGAAACAAGGGCTGTCCCCTTTATTGTCGAATTCCTTGTCCCTAGTCTCCTTCCGATTTCAATCTAAATTAGGTTAGAAATCATGTTGTTTGTGTGGTTTCTGGTATCTAAGTGTGAAATATGATGTTCTTTGTGATTTTCTGTTTGGAAATAGCAAGCATGTTCAATAATGTTCACCGAAAATGATGTGGTGTAATGTGTAAAATGTTTGTTGTTGTTCTCCGTTTTGAAGTCTTAAAATGGCTTGTTTGATGATTGGAATTATTGTGCATAAGGTGTGTAAATTTTGATGTTTTAATGAAGTGTAAGGTGTCTGATCTTAAGTGGAAAAATCTAAGCTAAAACAAAAATGAATCTACACCTAAAAACGCGTTAAACAAATTGTGAAAATACCACCAAACGAACGTATGAATGTTGTTAAATAAAGGCTAGAAAATTTAATAAAATTTCCAGCACTTGGTGATGGAGTTTTCGGCCAGAATACTTGAAGTTTGAGAAGTTTAAAAATAAATTTAGAACATGTGAGGTCAGTGGGGATTGAACCCAAGACCTCACTACATGAAAGTTGAAAAAAATAATATTAGGTGTGGGATTCGAACCCACAACCTCTCGGCCAAACAAGAGAGTAAAGAGAAATTTTAAAAAAATAAAAATAATGAGAGGAGTGGTATTCGAACCCACCGCCTCTTGGCTGAAGGAGGAAATAAGGAGAGAAAAAAATAATGAGAGAAGTGGGATTCGAACCTTCCTCCTCTCGGCCAACATGGAAAAAACATAAGAAAAAGAGAAATAAATGAATGTTTCTATGGGGGTTTGATCCCGTATCCCCTAATGCTTAAAACGCCTAAGGTGAAGTGAGTGGAGGGAAAAATAATGCTAGTTAGGGGATTCGAAATCGGGTTCCCCAAGCCAGAATGTAAATCCAATATTAGGTGAAAGAAAATTAACTAAGTGTTGTCCAAGGGATTCGAAGTCTGGTTCCCTTGCCCAAATTCCGTATTGACACATAAGTCATACGTGAATAAATTTTTAATGAATGCTGCCCCTAAAGATTAAATTCAATATCCTAGAATATATACAAGATACATAAGTCTTGTACCACATAATCAAGGGTTAACATGAATCACTTAGACAAACTATGAATGAAGCCCCATGGCTTGTATACGTGGACTCATAAGTCTAACATACGTTTAAAAGTATGTGAACCTAAGATGTATGTGATGAAATGATGTAAACCTAGAAGGGTTAAGTAAGAGTCTGAAACACACTAAATGGCCAAGTGCATTGGCATATGATGAAATGAACATTCACGTAAAAGAGTGATTAATCTTTGTCAGATTCAAGTAGCACCCCTTAGAAGTAACATGGCATACTTGACTTGTCGGATGTAATACCTTGAAAATGACTTAGATGAAGTTAGAGACTAACATTTTTTTCATGATGGTATAAGTTACTAAATGGTCTATAATGTGGTACTGAGGCATTGTCTAGAGTTTTAAGTGCATTGGAAGTAAAACGTCAAGGGACGACTAAGACGTTCGACGACTAAGTCACCTATGTACCTCGTACGTAGTTTTATGTGTTTATGACTGTTTCATGAGGTTATAAGGTCATTTTATGAGCTATTATAGTGTTTATAGTCAGTGTGTCAAGTTTCGTGAGTTTGGAGGTCAAAAGTCCAAGAACATCCATGACGTTCAAAAGGTTTTCTTTAAAACAACCTTGTGTGTCTATGCATGTTTCGTCGAGTTTTACGTGTTCGTTTTGGATGAGATTCATGTGATAGGTCCTAAATCATGTACAAGAATGTTTGGGATGGATTCTTCCGGGCAAACATCTCCAAGGACTATCCAAGGGTCCTTGAGGAAGGACCCTTTTCACTGAGCCAAGATTGCACGAAACATCCCAACCTACGGAGGCATTCAACGCCTAGTGGGTCAGTAGACACCCTGCAAGTTAAGGGTCATTGGTGAACACTTAGGCGTGGGGAAGAAGAAGCCAATGAACAACCTCGTCCCAAACCACGGACCAACAGGATGGTTCGTTGCTCAAGGGACGGGCTTCGATTGTCTTCCGTTGATTGTGTGTGCTTTTTTGTGAAGTCACTGTTAAGTTCAAGGGGTGAATTGGTAAATTCACCCCACGTCCAAATAAGAGAAAGGACGGTTATTTAAGGGTATTTTGGGTATTTTAAACATGTTTACAAGTCTTTAACACTTAGAAGATTTCATTCTTCAAAATCATTACCCTAATTCCCTTAAATATTCTCTAGAACTCCATTGGAGCAAAAACTCAAGGAAGGGCTTGGATTGTAGAATTGAGTGGATATTCTTCATAAAATTATAGGATTAGAATTATTAAGGTATGATTTTTTATCCTTGAAACTCTATTCATCAAGGAGCCCAACTATCAAAGAAGTTTTCTAAAGTTTTAAAAGATAAATTGTCCAATTTCATGATCCATCCATGGGATCTTGCATTAAAGGTTTTAAAGCATTGTATATTGATTAAATTGTAGTTAAATAGAGGATTTTAACTCAACTAACGAATGAACACATGTAATTGATGAACCCTAGTTTTTCAGTACTTTATGGGTTGATTGATTTGGACTTAATGCTTATGAACTCAACTGTAGTTTTCTATGGGCTATTGATTGATGTAATAATTGTGTTTTACTGATATCGAGGTTGTCTTATATTGATGATATTTATTGAATTGACCTAGTTTCATTGAGCATCATTGTTTTTTATATTGAATTGATGTTCATGGCCATGGGTAAGGGCATTATGGTATTGAATTGGATGATTTGGCATTGGATTGAAGTGTTTAGAATGGAGTATTGTTTCTCTTCCCTAATTCTCTTTATTTTATGTTAATTAGACTTGAATTATGTTGTTATTGTATGTTCCACTTATGGTGGCGGTGTCACGACCCGAAAGTACACCCTAGAAGTTAGGGAGAACCCTTGGGTCATAACCGGGCGTACTTGACCCTTTGGGGTCTTGTACAAGCCCTTTAACTGTCGTTTATTTCACAAGACATGAAAATAAGTACATAATTAAAAAATTTCAATACATTTAATAAAAAGCTAGTGTTTCATAAATATTTAGAGAATCTCATCATCACGAACCAACTTAAAGACACGATATAATATCTTAGGGACATAGCCCTTTACATTGAAATAAGAATACATAATAAGTCTTAGTAATAAAACTAAGAAAAACATAAAATATGTCCTCGAATATATGAGGAAATACCAAATCTTGAGAGAGAAGGATTCCCAAGATTCACCTTCAAATCTTTTAAAAAGCTTCCAACCTATAATTATAGAGTATAGAAAAGAATAGGGTTATTACAAATAATGTACTAAGTATGGCATATGCATAAACCTTTCCCCCACTCAATGACAAGACATTAGAACAATACCGAAACAACCCACCAAGACTCCCTTTTCGAAATGCTTAGTTAGTGCAATGAGTAGATGGAATCCCATACCACCACCTACCCTAAGTGGGACACTCTATTAGAAGTCTTGGCACCAAGACTCCCCTTTCGAAAGGTCTACTTAGTTCAATAAATAGATAGCGTCCCATTCCACTACTTACCCTAAGTAGTACGTTCTTTTAGGAGACTTAGTTCATTCAATTTACATAGGGCTCACTAAGCCTCCTCTTTCGGAATGCCTACCTAGTGCAATGGATAAAGAGCGTCCCATTCCACTACCTACCCTAAGTACTATAATCTTTTAGAAGACTTAGTATTTTCATTTCTTTTGTGGGGGTTAGCTTAACTGACATAGACTATAAGAGCTAGACATGGAATCCCGATATTAATCCCTATCGATGAGGGATCCTCACTTGCCTAGAGTAAGGTCATTCTCTTAGCTTTTACATGGCTTGCTTAATAGCTACACCTATGCGGGCGCACAGTTAAGGGTTAAGGACATTGATACTAAGTAACTCATTCTCTACTAACATGGAGTACTCATCTCAAGAGGTACATTGGAATAAAACATCTCAACTCACGAAGTGTAACCACCTCTTCTTCATATCCTCTCGGTGCAAGACATAATCCCCACGGATTCTAAACATTATATATAACTAGTGAACACTACATCTCAACTCACGAAGAGCATTCATCCTCCGACCTATCTTACAAAGCTCTGAGGATGTAGTGAGGTTGCTACTAAACACTTCATATGAACTCACGAAGAGTGTCCACCTTAAAACTGCTCTATTTACTTAATTTAGCTTCATTCATTCACTTAAGTGTGTGTGTACATGTGATAACAGCTTGCACATAAGCATCATTTAATTTACATTTAACTTCTATACATGATTTATGCGTTCAATTCATCAAATCAAACACTTTACATGCTTCACAAAATCATATACTTCATTTAGGCATAATCTAAGCACAACATGTAATTCAAGCTTCATACTACACAATATAAGAACCATCTTTTTGAGCACTTCATTTCACACATTAGGCCTTCAAAGTCACACTTAAAATACATACTAAGTATAATCAAATTCATCAAGCAAACACCGCCATCAAGAAGGTGGACCATACTACTCAAGAGCAATTTATAATAACAATTATACAATAAAAGAAACTCACCATTTAACCAATCCATAACCACATATTACCAATTTATCAATATTTCATCATAATAAGACCCTTAGGGAAGTAGCTAAATAATAATAACAACACAAGAAAACGAAGGTTCATACTCTATACAAACATGTTCATTTAACCCATTTCTTAAGCTAAAAGTTTGAAATATGCATAAACATGATTTCATTTGGGTTTTGACTTTAAAATCATCAATTCATATTATAAGAAACACATTTGAATCAGTAAAACACTTTTACAATAAGACCCATGCTAATAATCAAAGATAGAAGAAGATAGAGTTTGAAACCCTTTTTGAAATCTTTTGGAAAAGACTCCTTCAATGGAAGAGGGTTCAAGGATGGATACCATATCTCAATGAGAATTAAACCCACTAATTTTGGTTAAGAATCACGTCCAAACCAGCCCTCCTTGAGTCTTAGATCCAATGGTGACTTTGAGAGAGAGTTCTAAGGGAGAGGGGTTTTGGGTTTTAGGAAATGTGGTCCAAAATTAGGTCTAAGGGTTTGAAATACATTAATATACCTAATAAACCCTAAACCTATGGTTAAAATAATTGGGGTGAATTCACGAAACACCCCAAGACTTGGCAGAAAATTACAGCTTTTCGTAGGCCCATCGACGACTCACAAACGACGGACCGTTTGTCAACCAACGCTCCGTTGGTGAGGGTTCCTTGGTTGGGTCTGCAACCCTCAAAACCTTCAGACCTGAAGGTACAATCAATTGACCAAGTCGATGAGCTGTCGATTCATCAACTGGCTGTCGACTGGTCTCGTTGGTGGACACTACCAGGCAGTTTTGGACTTAAGTCTTGGGCCCTTCTCTATGGCCCCTTGTGGGTCCTATATGAGGTCGTACCCTGACGTTAAACCCCTAAACATAGTCGTGTAGTTCTTAGGAACATCCACATCAATTTCTATTAACATGAACACGTAAAACTCACTCAAACACCTCAAGACACAACAACACTATTTAAGGCATACCTTTCGAACGTCATGGACGTTCTTGGTCGTTTGACCTCCAAACTTAACAAAACTTCACAGACTGCCTTAGAACATTAATTAAACTCATTTTATATTAAAATCAACTCGATAAACAATATCAAATCTCTAGTTTACCTTAGTTCATTTTAGGGCGTTACATTCTCCCCCACTTGGAATAACATTGGTCCTTGAATGACACTAAAACTTCAAGACCCTCAAGGACATCATCACAAACTCATAACGCATTAAAATCATGATCAACACACTCAAAATCAAAGCATCAACTAGAAAGGATAATAAACTGTTAAATCATAGACGTTTTCTACTTATGGGTGATGCATTTAATGAAATGAGATCACATATTTTATGTACTTGAATTAACTATAGATAAATAAAAATAACTCCAAACTTTTACGGTTCGAACAAAAATTATCTTAGTGAAACAATTTATTATGAAATTGAGGCCATTCCACATTTTCACACACTAGCAACATAGGCAACTTTTGCAAAGCTTCAAAATTTCAAAATTCCTCCTTATCCTACTTTTATGGAGGATCTACCTTCTCCAACTTTAAACATGCTTATATACAACACTTTTGCACATATTGAAACTACAATTCATGACAAAACAATTTTTTCAAAATTCACAAAACATACAGTGAACATCAATGTAACACTACCAATCATGCAAAAAAAATTTCAAAAAATTCATTCTTTGAGCAATTCATCAAGATGGCATGATCATATGAAGTATAATACTATATAAAATCAATTCATAACATAAAAACAACAATCATAAATAGTCAAGACTTACTGGGACTATCAACTCCGTATTAGTTATCCTTCCTAGATCCCATCCCATAGGGAGGGTTCTTCTTTGGAGCGTAGGATCTAGGGAAGCTTGATTGACCTCTTTCCCTCTTGATTTGATGCTAGGGTAGTCCGTAATATTGTGGCCTTTGCTACCACAACTGAAATGACCATCCTTTACGGCAAGATACCTACCCAAATGTTGCTTCCCACAAGTAGTGCACCTAGTCCTCTCAAAAGTATCGCCACTACCTTGGGAATTTTGGTTTGGATCCCTATCCTTGTTTCCCATCGAAGAATCATGGTGATAGAACCTCTTCTTAGGTTTTTGGTGACTAGAATTATCCGACCTAGTCCTCTTACCATCTTGCCTTATCTCCCTAATTTTCGACTCCTTAATTTGTTGTGCATACACCATGATCCTAGAGATATCCATGTCATTAAGAAGCATTGTTGTACGACACTCTTTCTCCACCAAGCTAGACACTCCCATCACAAATTTGTTCATCATATCCCTAGGGTTGGCTACCATGGTTAGGGCATACTTAAAGAGTTGGGAGAATTTGAGAGAGTACTCTTGCACACTCATTCCCCCTTGACGAAGGTTCATGAATTCAACCATCTTCTTCTCCCTCTACTTTATTGGGAAAGAACTTATCTAGGAAAGACTCTTTGAATTCCTCCCAATCAACCGGACCTCTTTCTAACAGTCTCTCACCCCTCCATTGGTCAAACCAGACTTGAGCCACATCTTTTAGTTGGTAAGCGGCTAGCTCCGCTTTCTCCCTAGGGGTCACACCCATAGCATCTACCACTTTGAATACCTCATTTATGAAACCTTGTAGATTTTCATCCACCTTAGTGCCATCAAAATTAAAAGGGTTCATCCTCATGAAATCTCGGATTCTAGAAGCGGGAGTGCTAGCATTAGGTTGGGGTCCAAATCCTTGATTAGCTTGAGTAACAAAGTGATTATTGACGACATGAGCTTGAGCCGTCATGAGTTGGGTCAAATTCATTAGGGAAGCCCTCAACTCCGCATTAGTCATATCTCATTCAACAAAAAGAGCTTGAGGCATAGGATGCACTTGAGGTACTTGAGGTTTCGGAGGCACTTGAGGTTCTTGAAGGGGTACCTCCTCATTTTCTTCCTCTAGGCAAACAATAGGAACTTGGTCAACACGGGGAGGGATCTTCTCATTAGCTACACCTCCCTCCTCCCTTCTAGTGTTTGATCTCCTCGTATTCATGTCCTATAAACACAAAGAGAAGAGGTTGAGAAAACACACCATATATGACTCAACTCTAAGGCACGACATTAAAATAGATAAGAAAGTGAAACTTCTATCATCTTATAGCCTCTTGTTCATAGATGAGTCGCGAATCAAACCAATGAGCAAGATACTACTAGACGTGGCTTGTGAGACTCTTAGACCCTAAACTATTTCTTATAGACCTTATGCTCTGATACCAAGTCTTTCACGACGCGAAAGTCCCCCCTAGAAGTTAGGGATAACCCTTGGGTCATGACCGGGCGTACTTGACCCTTTGGCATCTTGTACAAGCCCTTTAACTATCGTTCATTTCATAAGACATGAAAAGTAATACATAAATCGTTTAAAGACATTTCATAGAAAACTAGTCTTTCATAAACATTTAGAAAATCTCATGGTCACAAGCCAATTAAGAGACACGATATAATATCTTAGGGACACGGCCCTTTAAATTGAAAGAAGAATACATAGTAAGTCTTAATATTAAAACTAAGAAAAACATAAACTATGTCCTCGAATATATGAGGACGTACCAAATCTTGAGAGAGTAGATTTGCCATGCTTATCCTTCAAATCATCCAAAAAGCTTCCAACAAATACTTATAGAGTATATAAAAGTAAGTGTTACTACAAATAATGTACTAAGTATGGCATATACAAAAATATGCAAAAAGGGACGTTTAGTAAAAACACATTTTCATGCCAATTAGGTAAACATTCATGAATAGAGGAGTGAAATAATATAAGAATCATCATTTAACAATTAGAGAAAATTTTCCATAATTTTAACAAAAAAGAGCATTTACAGTAAACTTTACAGTGAGTCATCTTGGACATTTACAGTGAACTACCCTAATTCTAAGGGAGTGAACTTCCAAGGCCAAGCAAAGAGGAAGTGAACTCATTTCCGTAGGAGTTTCCCTATCTAAGGATTATCCTAAGACTCACTAAGGTAAGACATGAAGGAAGTACGCATATGCCTCTTTCAATACACACCAAAGTGCTCCTCAAGACTACCCCTTTTCGACTTACTTACCTCGGGAGAACAAGCTCAAACTCAAAAACAAGACACTAGAAGAACGACCAAGCAACCCACCAAGACTTTCCTTTCAGAATGCCTACTTAGTGCAATGAGTAGATGGAGTCCCATACCACCACCTACCCTAAGTAGGACACTTTTTTAGAAGGCTTGGCACCAAGACTCCCCTGTTGGGAGGTCTACTTAGTGCAATGGATAGATAATGTCCCATTCCACTACCTACCCTTAGTAATACGTTCTTTTAGGAGACATAGTTCATTCATTTCACATAAGGCTCACTAAGACTCTGAATGCCTACCTAGTGCAATGGATAATAGTGTCCCATTCCACTACCCACCCTAAGTAGTACAATCTTTTAGAAGACTTAGCATTTCCATTTCTTTTGTGGGGGTTAGCTTAACTGACATAGACCATGAGAGCTAGACATGGAATCCCTATATTAACCTCTATAGATGAGGGATCGTCACTTGACTAGAGTAAGGTCATTTTCTTAGCTTTTACATAGCTTGCCCAATAGCTACACCTATGCGGGCGCATAGTTAAGGGATAAGGAGTTTGCTACTAAGTAACTCATTATCTACTAACGAGGAGTACTCATCTCAAGAGGTACATTGGAATACAACATCTCAACTCACAAAGTGTAACCACCTCTCCTTCATAACCTCTCGGTGCTAGACATAACCCCCACAGA
Organism: Solanum pennellii; assembly: GCF_001406875.1. Taxonomy (NCBI): domain Eukaryota; kingdom Viridiplantae; phylum Streptophyta; class Magnoliopsida; order Solanales; family Solanaceae; genus Solanum; species Solanum pennellii. Next base: position 27,343,148 of record NC_028645.1, read on the forward strand.
TTCTAAACATTATATACTATAGGTTAAGGATAACTAGTGAACACTACATCTCAACTCACGAAGGGCATTCATCCTCTGACCTATCTTACAAAGCTTTGAGGATGTAGTGAGGTTGCTACTAAACACTTCATCTCAACTCACGAAGAGTGTCCACCTCAAAACTCCTTTATTTACTGAACTTAGCTTCATTCATTCACTTAAGTGTGTGTGTGTGTACATATGAGAAAACCTTGCACATAAGCATCATTTCACTTACATTTAACTTTTATGCATGATTTAGAACTTCAATTCATCAAATCACACGCTTTAAATTTTATGCATGATTTAGAACTTCAATTCATCAAATCACACGCTTTACATTCTTCACAAATCATTTACTTCATTTAGGCATAATCTAAGCACAACATGTAATTCAAGCTTCATAATACACAATATAAGAACCATATTTATTATCACTTAATTTCACACATTAGGTATTCAAAGCCACACTTACAATACATACTAAGTATAGTCAAATTCATTACGTAAACACCGCCACCAAGAAGGTGGACTATACCACTCAAGAACAATTTATAATAACAATTATACACTAAAAGCAACTCACCATTTAACCAAGCCATCACCACCTATAACCAATTTCTCAATATTTCATCATAATAAGGCCCCTAGGGCAGTATATAAATCATAATAACAACACAAGAAAACCAAAGTTAATACCCTACACAAACATGTTCATTTAACCCATTTCGTAAGTTAAAAGTTTGAAATATGCATAGAAATAAGTTCATTAGGGTATTGAAATTAAAATATTGAATTCATATTAAATGAAAAACATTCAAATCATTAAAAAAGTTTTACAATAAGACCGATGCTAAAAATTAAAGATAGATGAAAGTAGACTTTGAAAACCCTTTTTAAAATCTTTTGGAAAAGACTCCTTGAATGAAACATGGTTCAATGATGGATACCATACCTCAATGAGAAGGAAAAACAATAATTTTTGTGAATAAACTCGTCCAGACCATCCCTCCATGCCCTCCTTGAGTCTTAGCTCCAATGGTGACTTTGAGAGAGAGTTCTAAGGGAAATGGGTTTTTGGTTTTAGGAAATGAGGTCTAAAACTAGGTCTTAGGGTTTGAAATACTTAATATACCTAATAAAACCTAAAATAAGTGTCCTAGGGTCATAAAAGATGGGGTGAATTCACCAAACACCCAAGACTTGGCAAAAAATTTCAGCTTTTAACAGGCCCATCGACGACTCCCGAACGACGGACCATTTGTCAACCAACGCCCCGTTGGTGAGGGTTCGTTGGTTGGGTATGCAACCCTCGAACCCTGATGACCTGCAGGTAAAATCAAGGGAAAAACTTGATGAGACATCGATTGGTCAACTGGCCGTCGACTGGTCCCATTGGTGGACACTACCAGGCAGTTTTGGACTTAAGTCTTGGGCCCTTCTCTAGGGCCCCTTCTGGGTCCTAGGTGGGGTCGTACCCCGACTTTAAATCCCTAAACGTCGTATTATAGGTGTTAGGAACATCCCACATTAATTTTGATTAAAACAAACATGTAAAACTCACTCAAACACCTCAAAACAGAAGAACACTAACAAAGGCACACCTTCCGAACGTCATGGACGTTCTTGGTCGTTTGACCTCCAAACTTAACCAAACTTCACACACTGACTTAGAAAAATAATGTTACTCATTTTAACATAAAATAAACTCAAGAAACAATCTCTAATATCTAGTTCACCTTAATTAGTTTTTGGACGTTACAGGCGATGCTATGTGCGTTACTTGCAATTGATGTAGCCTTGTCGGCGTTACTTTATGTAATATGATGATCATGGAGTTTCCGACAACTACTTGATGTATTATGATGATTTCTGTAATTGATTTATGTAAAAGTATATGTTCTTTTTATGTATGTTAGGACATTATGTAGACTATGATAATGTGCTTATATGTGTAGTCTTAGATGTTGATGCATGAATGTTAATACCTGATTATATGAGTTGTGATGGTTATATTGATGATGATATAGTAATTCATAGGATGATATAAAGATGATAAGGGTCATTCCTAAGTGCTTCAAAGAGTGATATGCTATATGTGATAAAGTAAAGAATGTTGTGTCTTGTTTTGATAGACTTGTGTCCATTACTTGATACATGTATGGATGATATGTGAATATGAGATGTCTTGAATAGGTAGGCTTAGTGCACCCTTGTCATGTATGAATGAATAATATGTAAGACCTTAGGTGATGTTTAGAAGGTCATGTACGTGGAGCCTTAAACCGAGTGGTAAGGTTATGAATGTTGAAGTCGAAGAGCCGTAATGGTATCCCTCATGTAAAGTAAGATGGACTTAAGGTTTATTGGCTTGAACGGCATCATATTATTCTTAGGAAACTCATAATGAGCTATCTTAGTCGTCATTGAAAGGTAGCCCTAGTGGACCTCTTTTGTTAGGTGAATGTGATTGGGTTATGAACTAGATAAGGAACCTCTTCCTGTGATCCTTTACTGTCAATTACTCTATGAGAACAAAGGCTAGCACCGAGTGATTATGTTATGGGAAGTACCTCTACTTGAGAAGGAGAATAGAGTACACTGTACCTCTACTTGAGAATGAGACTAGAGTGCATAAAAGCCTTTCATATTCCTTAACCATGTGCCTACATGGGATGTATCCTAGTTCAACCCTTGGAAAGTATAAAAACCTCATCGGAGTAGGTTAGAACTTTGGTTTCCATGTCTAGCTATCATGGTCTATGTCTCTTATAGCCTATTCTCATCAAATGAGATACCTACTAGCATTAGAGAAGTTCTTTGAAGTTTAGGTTGTGGTATCGGAAGCTATCTAGACATTGCACAATAGGCTTTGAAGGTGTTAGTTAGAGTCCCTAGGTCTTGTCCAAGAACATTACTTGAATGTCTTTATGTGATGAATTAGTCTTAGAGGAACTAATGAATGTAATGACTTAAGTTAAGAATGTATGTTAAATTAATAAGTATTTATCTAGAGTAGGAAAGGGTTGTCTAGTTAAGGTGTGAAGGTGAAATAGGAATGGTCACTTCGTATCTTACCTAGATAAGTCTTAAGAATGACTCTATCTAGGGAAGATGTTGATTATGCGGAAATGATCAAAGCCTTAGGTAGTCTTAAGTTTTATTTAGGTTCTCTTGAAGAGGTCAATCATGGACATTATCTTCTTGATTTACTTAAGGAAGTCTTTTGATAGCCTTTGGAAGGAGAATGTCATATTATCGTATTGATGTATCTTAGCTAGTCGATAGGATCTCTTAAGTGTGTGTAAGGGATTGTACGGGCGGTCGCTTCACAACTCACTCAAGTGAGACTTAGAATCACCTTTGGTAGGAGGATCTCATGTTCATGTGTATGATGTCTTGTAAGTGAGTCTTATGATAGTTTTTAGTTAGGGAATTGCATGCTATAAAGTGTCTAAGATGAAGCTAAGGGACTTCATTGTACAGTGAAGAAACTTCAGTTTAACAGTGAGAGTTCACTGTAAAGTGACACTAAATTTGTGATAAATGGTTTAAATGTTATCTTACGTGTTTCTGAGGTGTTTAATGTTATTCTTATGATTATGATATGATATTTAAATGAAAAAGATGCATATTTCTGAAATGTCCATTTTCATGATTTTATACATTATGCCATACATAGTACCTGTGTTTGTACTAATTCCATGCTTTTATCTATTTGTATAGTGGTTGGTAGGTGAGGAGGATTTGGGAAGCAAGAATTAGATCGTAGCATCATTCAAGTTAAGTTGAAGTATGTTCTCATTTGACTCGAGGGCATAAGATGTCTTTTATTTCCTTTAGCGAAACATTGTAATAGACTAAGTATTTCTATATTTTAAAGTATCGTCCGTGTCCCAAGTATTATCGTGTCTAAGTTTTTATGAGATTGAGACTTAGTATTTCCTATGATTTCTAATGAAATATTTTATAAAAGTTATTTTAATTTTTTGTGAAAAGTTTTAATTCCACACTACTTTTCATTATGTATATGCGATGAACGATACGAAAATGGGGTGTACAAGACCTCTGAGAGGTCAAGTACATCGGTTGCATTCTGAGATTGGCCCTAACTTCTAGGGTGTGGTCTCAGGTCGTGACAAGCTCGGTATCAGATCATAGGTTATGAAAGTAGTCTTAGAAATCAAAAGGTCTCATCAAGTCACGTCTAGTGGAGTCTTGACCATCGGTGTAAGTCGCGACACATCTATGGGTGAGAGGCTATAAGAAGATAGAGTTTCCTTTCTTTTCTACTCCTATGTCGTGCCGTAGAGTAAAAGTTATGATTACTCTCTTCTTATGGTTTTCCTTGTTTTCTAGGAAAATGAATACGAGGAGGACACCGGCTAGGAGAGTGGACGAGAATGATGTGCATGAGGAGATTCCTCCTCAAGTTGAGCAAGTTCCTCAAGGGGCTCAAGGTGCTTAAGGTTATCAAGTTGATCGAGTCCCTATTGGAGGTCAAGGTAAAGATGTTCCAGTGGTTCCCCCAGAATTGACTAATAGTAAGATTAGAGAGGCATTGTTTGCCTTAACCCGATTCATGACTACTCAACTGAATTTGAGTATAGAGCCTAGAGTAAATGTTTTAGAAAGCACTATGACATCTAGATTTAGAGATTTTGTGAGGATGAATCCTCCTATCTTTCTTTGCTCTAAGAAATGAGAGGATCCCCAACAGTTTCTTGATGAGGTTTATAAGATAGTGCTTGCCATGGGAGTAACTTCTAGGGAGAAGGCGGAGTTGTCTTCGTATCAATTGAAAGATGTTGCTCAAGTGTGGTATACACAATAGACAGGCAATAGGACGGTTGATTCAGGTCCTATTGAGTGGGAAGAATATAAGGAAGGTCTTCTTGGAAAGTACTTTCCCCGTGAGAGAAGGGAGGTTTAGGTAGTGGAGTTTATCAATCTCAAGCAAGGCAATATGAGTGTTCAGGAATACTCGTTGAAGTTATCTATGTTGTCAAAATATGCCCCATCTCTTGTGTCTAACTCTAGGGATGAAATGAGTAGGTTCGTGATGTGTGTAGCTGATCTAGTGAGGGAAGACTGTCGTACGGCCATGCTACATGATGATATGACCCTAGCTAGACTCATGGTGTATGCCCTGTAATTTAAAGAGTCCAAACTTAAGAGGATGTCTAGAAACATGAAGAGAAGTGGTTATAGTGACCAAGATCAAACTAGGTTAAAAAAGTGGGCTCAAACTCAACAAGAACCTAGGAGTGCTAAGGTGAAATTTTAGAGAGGAGGTGGTTCTCAAAATGAAAAGCCTACATGTGTCACTTGTGGAAAAAGGCACTATGGGAAATGTCTAGCCGGTACTAGTGGTTGAATTGTATATGGGAAGGATTACCATAAGGTGAGGATTGTCCTACCATTGAGGCTAGAGAAAGAGAGGGTAAGAAAATTTCTCCTAATGTTCCAAAGGATGATGCCCCAAATAAGAGGCGTTTCTATGCATTCCGGACAAGAGGAGCGAAGCCGGCTGAGGATGATGATGATGGTAAGCCCTTGTATCTCTTTAGTAATATGAGTTCCTTCTAAGTGGGGGAATATGGTGAGTAAAGGAGTTTTGATTGATTGTATTATATTTTCTATTAAACTAAAGCTTGAGAGTAGAAAGTCGTAGAAGTATGTTGCATGTGTATTGTGTTTAGGGGTCTTGTTGAAATTGAATTTCATTGATTCCTTGCACTGTATATTCCATGAAGTTATGATTATGTTTGTAATACATGTTATGTGGTTATACATTGCATCGTAGCACGTTTCCATCATGAATTGCCTAAAAGTTGCATTTTTGAAAAAATTGCATAATTCACTGTAATGCACTTCTAGTTCACTGTGAGATTTTTTAAATTTTGAATAATAGATTCTTTGGTCTAAAACTGTTCTAATGTGGTAAGAAGTGATGTATATGAGCATGATATTGAATATAAGATGAGTTTTTTCTATTTGGAATGAAGGATGAGAGATTTATACCATGATGAATTATAGAATTTATTCTAGTTTCTTGTTGTGTTGTGATCCTCTTGATCATGTGAAATTGATATTTTCTTAGATGTTTGTATTGTATAATTTTATATATTGTATGTTCATGAGTTGCAAATTGAATCTCCATTCTTGGAAGTGTTCGAAGAGTGGAAAGTGTCATTGAAGGACAAATGTTGTCCAAGTGGGGGAGATTGTAATACCTCGAAAATGACTTAGGTGAAGCTAGAGACTAACATGTTTTTCATGATGGTGTAAGGTCCTAAAATGTTCTATAATATTGTATTGTGGAAGTGTCTAGAGTTTTAGGTTAATTGGAAGTAAAATGTCAAGGGACGACTAAGAGGTTCGACGACTAAGTCACTTATGTGCCTCATATGTGGTTTTATGTGTTTATGTGTGTTTCATGAGGTTATAAGATCATTTTATGAGTTATTATAGTGCTTATTTGAAGTTTCTCCAGATTTATCATGTGTCGAGGTCAAACATCCAAGAACGTCCATGACGTTCGAAAGGTTTGCCTTGAAACGACCTTGTGTGTCTATGCATATTTCGTCGAGTTTTACGTGTTCATTTTTGATGAAATTCATGTAAGAGGTCCGAAACTCGTATACGAGTATGTTTGGGTTGAAAACGTCTAGGCAAACATCCCCAAGGACCATGCAAGGGTCCTTGAGGAAGGACACTTTTCATTGAGCCAAGACTGTCCATGAGTCACATCCCGAGACCACACCCTAGAAGATATGGCACTCCCGGAGTATAACCGGCGTACTTGACCTCTTGGAGGTGTTATATAAGCCCTTATGTACCGTTCATCGCATATACATAATGAAAAGTAGTGAGGAATTTAAAACTTCTCACAAAACATTCTATAAGTCTTTAAAAACTCTTTCATATAAAATCATAGGAAATACTAAGTCTCAATCTCATCAAACATAGACACGAGAATACTTGGGACACGGCCCATACTTAAAAATATATAAATACTTAGTCTATTATAATACTTTTGAAATAAGACATAAAAGACATCCATATACGCCCTCGAGTCAATTGAGGACACACTTAAACATCACTTGAATGATGCTACGATCCAAGTGTTTCTTCCCAAATGATCCTCACCTACCAACCACTATAGAGATAGATAAAAGCATGAAATTAGTGCAACCACATGTACTAAGTATGACATAATGCATAAAATTATGAAAATGGAGATTTATTAGAAATATGCATCATTTTGGTTTAAATAACATAACATAATACTAATAATAATAATAACATTTAACACTTTAGAAACACATAAGATAACATTTAAGAAATTATTCACATTTTTGGAAGAACTTTACAGTAACTTCACTTCAGTTCTTCACTGTTACAATGAAGTTACTTTCCTTCACTCTAGACATCTTCTAGTATGTACTTACCTCACTACAAGTTATCCTAAGACACACTTAAGTCATACAAAGATAGACCGCCCATATACCCTCTCTAAGAATGCCTAAATAATCCTCAAGACTACTTAGAATGAGACACATACATACTTACAAGACACCAAAATAATTAACATGTATAATATGACATTTTCCTTGCCAAGGCTATCAAAAGACTTACTTAAGTAAATCAAGAAGATAACGTCCATGATTAACCTCTTCAAAACTACCTGAATAATCCTTAAGACTACCTAAGGCTTAGATCATGTTGACATAATCAACATCTTTCCTAAATAGAGTCATTCTTAAGACTTATCTAGGCAAGATACGAAGTGACAGTTCCTATGCCCCCTTCACACCTTAACTAGACAACCCTTAACTAGTTTAGATAAGTACTTATGCATTTAACATACTTTTTTAACTTAAGTAATTGCATTTATTAGATCATTTAAGACTCATTCATCACATAAGGAGATTTAAATAATGGTCTTGAACAAGACCCCTAGACTCTCACTAACACCTTCAAAACCTATTGTGCAATGTCTAGATAGCGTCTCATACCACCACTTAAACCTCATTGAACTTATCTAATGCTATTAGGTATTCCATAAGATGAGAAATGGAAATAACCGACGTAGACCATGATAGGAAAGAATGGAATCCGGAGTTCTATCCTAGTCCGATGAGGGTGTTCTACTTGCCAATGGTACAACTTGGACATATCCCATGTAGGCATATGGTTAAGGAATATGAAGGGCGTGCTTTATAATCTAGTCGCATTCTTTAACTAGAACTACTTCCCTTACCATACTCACTCGGTGCTAGCCTTTGTTTTCATAGAGTAAATTACTTTGAAAGTTCATATAAAGGGGTTCCATATCAAGTTCATAACCCAATTCCATTTACCCTACCAAAGAAATGTCAATTAGGGCTACCTTACAATGGCGACAAGAAGATCAGCATGACTCTTCTATGTATTGATATGATATTTTTCCAGACAATCAACCTTAGGTCCATCATTCCTTTACTTGAAGGATACCACTATGGCTTTCGACTTCAACATTCATAACCTTGCCACTAGGTTCAAGGTTTCACATAAAAGACTCGCTTAACTTAATTTAAGGTCCCACGTCATTTATACATACAAGACTAAGAGGCTTTAGCATCCTAAGTCAAGACAATACATATTCATGTTCATACATGTATCATGTAAGGGACACAAGTCAACCAAGACAAGACACAACATACTTCACTTTAGCACATACAACATGCCTTTCTAGAAGCACATAGAAACAACCATTATCATCTTTATGTCATCCTATATACTACCAAGTAATCATAAATAGAACCATCATATAATAATATAGTCAAGTAGGAACAACCATGCATCAATTCTAAGATTATACACATAAAGCCACAATCATAGTCTAATATGATCTCCTAACATACACAGAAAGAACGCATACTTTCACATTACTTCATATATAGATAGATATGCTCATACTTCACATAAATCAAATACACAAATCATCATAATACTTCAAGTAGTTTATACAAGTACATGATCATCATATTACTTAAAATAACGCCGAAAAGGTCATATCAATTGCAAGGGAGGCAGTCCACCAATGATTGCCAATCGACGACCTGTTCATTGACCAACGAACCGTCTTGTTGGTCCGTGGTTGGGGACAGAGGCTAGTCTTTTTCTTCATATCCCCCACGCCTAAGTTTCAATCGATGAGACACCACCAATGGGGCGTCAACTGACCAACTGAGCGTCGATAGCCGTCCGTTAGTAGGCTGTCTTGGGCAGTCTTGGGCACCAACTTTGGGTCTTTCCTCAAGGACCCTTGGATGGTTCTTGGGGATATTTTCCTGGAAGTTTCTAACCCAAACATGCTATTATATGAGTTTAGGACCTCTCACATGAATTTCATCAAAAACTAACACATAAAACTCAACGAAACATGCATAGACACACGAGGTTGTTTCAAGGCAAACCTTTCGAACGTCATGGATGTTTTTGGACGTTTGACCTCCAAACTTCACGAAACTTGACACACTTACTTTATAAAATATAATAACTTATTTAAGAACCTAATAACCTCAGTAATCAAACATAAACACATCAAACCACATATGAGGCATATACGTTTTTTAGTCGTCGCCTGTCTTAGTCGTCCCTTGACGTTTGACTTCCAATGCACCTTAACTCTTAAACACTGCCTCAATACCATATTTTATACAACTTTAGGACCTTATACCACCATTAAAAACATGTTAGGATCTAGTTCACCTAAGTCATTTTCGAGATCTTACACCAAGACAGCCCAACCTATGGAGGCAAACGACGCCAAGTGGATCAGTCGACGCCGCGTAGGTCAGGGGTCATTAGTTTACACTTTGGATTGGGTAAGGAGAATCAAAATAATAGCCTCAGTCCCAAACCATAAACCAACAGGATGGTTCGTTGGTCAAGGGACGGGCCGTCAATGGTCTTCTGTTGATTGTGTTTGTATTCCTGCGCAGGCACTGTTAAGTTCAAGGGGTGAATTTGTAAATTCACACCACATCCAAATAATATAAAGGTAGGTCAATGAGGGGTCTTATGGGTATTATATACATGTTTATAAGTCCTTAACACTTAGAAGATTTCATTCTCAAAACCCAAATTCCCTTATAAATTCCCTAGAACTCCATTGGAGACAAAACTCAAGGAAGGGCTTGGATTGGAGAATTGAGTGGAGTCTTCATCAAATTGTAGGATTATATTTATTAAGGTACTATTTTTTATTCTCAAAAATCTATTCATCATGGATCCCAACATTCAAAGAAGTTTTCTGAAGTTTTCAAAGATGAATTGTCCAATTTCATGATCCATCCATGGGTTTTTCCATTAAAGGTTTTAAGCATTGTATATTGATTGAATTGTAATGAATTAGATGATTTAAATCAGTTAACCTATGAACCCATGTAATTGATGAACCCTAGTTTTTCACTACTTTATGGGTTGAGTGATTTGGACTTAATGCTTATGAATTCAAGTGTAGTTCTCTATGGGCTATTGATTGATGTAATAATTGTATTGAATTGATATCTACGTTGTCTTATATTGATGAATATTTCTTTAATTGACCTAGTTTCATTGAGTATCATAGTTTTTATATTGAATTGATGTCCATGGCCATGGGTAAGGGCCTTGTGGTATTGAATTGGACTATTTGGCATTGGATTGAAGTGTTGAGAATAGAGTGATGATACGCTGCCCTAGTTATCTTTATTTTATGTTAATTAGACTTCAATTATATTGTTATTTGTATGGTCCACCTAGGGTGGCGGTGTTATGTGCATTACTTGCAATTTATATGGCCTTGTCTGTGTTACTTTATGTAATATGACGATCATGGCCTTGTCAGCAACTATTTGAAGTATTATGATTATTTGTGTAGTTGATATGTGTTCTTTCTATGTATGTTAGGAGATCATGTATATTATGACTATGTGCTGATATGTGTAGTCTTAGATGTTGATGCATAATTGTTCCTACTTGACTATATGAGTTGTGATGGTTATATTGATGATGATATAGTAATGTATAGGATTACATAAAGATGATAAGGGTCGTTCCTAAGTGCTTCAATGAATGATATGCTATATGTGATAAAGTAAAGAATGTTTTCTCTTGTTTTTGTAGACTTGTGTCCCATACTTGATACATCAACGGATGATATGTAATTACGAGATGCCTTTACAAGATAGGCTTAGTGAACCCTTGTCATGTATGAATGAATGATATGTGAGACCTTAGATGATGTTAAGAAGGTCATGTACGTGGAACCTTAAACCTAATGGTAAGGTTATGAATGTTGAAGTCGAAGAGCCATTATGGTATCCTTCATGTAAAGGATAATTGACATAGGATTGATTGGCTGGAACGACATCATATCATCCTTAGTAAAGTCATAATGATCTATCTTAGTCTCTATTAAAGGTACCCTAGTGGACCACTTTGGTAGGGTTAATGTTATGGGTTATGAACTAGATAAGGAACCTCTTTATGTGATCCTTTAGTGTCAATTACTCTATGAGAACAAAGGCTAGCACCGAGTGATTATGTTACGGGAAGTAGATTTACTTGATAAGGAGACTAGAGTAAAATGTACCTCTACTTGAGAATGACACTAGAGTGCATAAAAGCCCTTCATATTCCTCAACCATGTGCCTATATGGGATGTGTCCTAGTTCTACCCTTGGCAAGTAGAACACCCCTATCGGAGTAGGTTACAATTCCGGATTCCATGTCTAGCTATCATGGTCTATGTGGGTTATTGCCCATTCCCATAATATGGGATACGTACTAGCATTAGAGAAGTTCTATGAAGTTTAGGTGGTGGTATGGGACTCTATTTAGACATTGCACAATAGGCTTTGAAGGTGTTAGTTAGAGTCCCTAGGTCTTGTCCAATACCATTATTTGAATGTCTTTATGTGATGAATGAGTCTGAAATGAACTAATTAATGTAACTAGATAAGTTAAGAAAGTATGTTAAATGAATAAGTACTTAGCTAGAGTAGTTAAGGGTTGTCTAGTTAAGGTGTGAAGGGGGCATAGGAATGGTCACTTCGTATCTTACCTAGATAAGTCTAAAGAATGACTTTGATAGGGAAGATGTTATTTATGTGGACATGATCTAAGCCTTAGGTAGTCATAAGGATTATTTAGGTAGCCTTAGAGGTCAATCATGGACGTTATCTTCTTGATTTTACTTAAGTAAGTTTTTTCATAGCCTTTGGAAGGAGAAAATCATTTTATATATTTGTTGATGTATTAAATGAGAATGATTCTATCTTAGGTAGTCTATAGGATCTCTTAAATGTGTGTGTAAGGGATTGTATGGGTGGTCGCTTTACAACTTACTCAAGTGAGACTTAAAATCACCTTTGGTAGGAGGATCTCATCTTCATGTGTATGATGTCTTGTAAGTGGGTCTTAGAATAGCGTTTAGTGAGGGAATTGCATACTATAAAGTGTCTAAGATGAAGCTAAAGGACTTAACTGTACAATGAAGAAACTTCACTGTAACAGTGATTTAGTTCACTCTAACGTGACCTTACAAATGTGATAAATGGTATAAATGTTTTCTTATGTGTTTATAAGGTGTTAAATGTTATTCTTATATTATGATATGCTTTTAAATTAAAGAGATTTATATTTCTAATGAATGTTAGTTATCATGATTTAATGCATTATGTCATACTTAGAATATGTGTTTTTACTAATTCTATGCTTTTATATATCTCTATAGTGGTTGGTAGGTGAGGAGAATTTGGAAGCAAGACTTTGATCATAGCATCATTCCAGTGAAGTTGAAGTATGTCCTCATTTGACTCAAGGGATGTCTTTTATTTCCATTATTGAAGCATTGTAATATACTAAGTATTTTTATATTTTGAAGTATGGGCCGTGTCCCAAGTATTCTCGTGTCTAAGTTTTGATGATATTGAGACTTAGTATTTCTTATGATTTTTAATTGAAGATGTTATTAAAGATATTCTAATGTTTGTTAAAAGTTTTGATTCCGCACTACTTTTCATTATGTATATGCGATGAACGATATGAAAAGGGCTTGTACAAGACCGCTGAGAGGTCAAGTATGTCGGTTGCATTTCCAGATTGGCCCTAACTTCTAGGGTGTGGTCTCGGGTAGTGACATCGGTGGTCTTATACAAGCCCATAGTTATTATTCATCGCATTGTCATAGGTAAATTTAACGGAAAATTTAAAACTTTGTTAGCACATCATATGCTAGAACACTATTTCATATATATAAAATATCATCATACATAGTTTAAGACTCTAGTCTCTTTTGCCATGCTAGACTCAACATCATAAGGGTACATTAGGGACACGACCCTTATAACATAATGCATAACTATATAATATTAAAGAACTTTACAGTAAACCATAGGTAGGGAATCCTTGGAACTTAAGGAGACCCTTCCTTGAGCTTGGGAATCATATATCAAGCTCCCCAATCATAGACATCCTTTTATGCATCCATAACCTACATTTTGTGTAAAAAGTAGAGAAGAATGGAGTTAGTACAAGAATGCACTACGTATGGAAACCATGCAAAAACATGCACTTAAAAGGGACATTTTCTTGAAATCATACTTCATGACTTTTTGAGTAAATCTTTATAAAACCTTTATGCAATAGCATTTATATCATTCACATACTTCATATTGACATATTCAAAGGCCAAATATCATATAACATCACACATAGAATTTAATCCATATTTGATGTCACATTAGAGTAACCAACTTTCCATTTACAGTAAGCATATTCTTCTTTAATAGTGAACATCTTTTCATTAATTTCTTAACCTCCCAAGTAACCTTCCAGTGATACTTGGTGCAATGAATCACCTTAAGTCCACAAGGAAAACCATACCTACAACTTACATAGTAAACACATACCATCATAGAAGTGTAATACCTCAAAGACACATTTTAGCCAATACTATAAGCATATTACAGAAACCTACATCAACTTGCACATATTCTAACTTCACTTCACATAAATGCACTATAAGCCCTTACTCACAATCATACTTTAGGTCTACTAGTTCAATGTATATGTGAAGCCCCATAACCTCGCACACAGTTAGTAAACCTATCAAAAGACCACAAACCTTAACTTCCAATTCATAGATCAACGTATCAAGTGAGGACAACTTCATTCATGTCAACAACCTTCATCATGTAGTAATTAAGACCAATTAGACATATAAGTACATGACCACATCACATAGATCCATTAACTCATACAATGTACATCATCACAACAAGTAGACAAATACTACTGTGCCATGCATAAAGACATAACCTTAATCATACTCTTGAGAACACCTTCCTAGAACTCCCTAAGGGTCCACTTGTGCAATGTCTAGGTGGGTTCATTACTTCCTTCTATCCCAAGTAACCTCCCTTAGGTCATCCTAGTTAGGATCTTAGTCATTTACTTCCATAGTTCATTTTACTTTAGGGAAACTATAGTCTTAACTGACACTAGGACCATGGGTGCTAAACATGGAGTTTGGTGTTATAGAGTCTTACACCAATGGAAGGTGTTCTTACCTAGGCAAGGAAGAACATTAACACATGCTATAATACTAAGTGAGACCATTTGCTAGATCCTGTGTGGCAAGCATAGTTATGGAACTTGGAGGCATATATGTGAAAACCATATTTATACAAAATGGGGCATTATAGTTATTCACATATGGAAACCCTATTTATACCTATTGAGGCATAGTAGTATACATATCATGAGGATTATGGTGACCTACATTCCTACAATGGGAAGGGACACCCCTCACTTCAAGTCACTCGGTGCTAAGCTAAGTTCCCTTTATTAAAAAGTCTTTATAAACTTTACTTTATAAAACATAGGCTTTAGGAGATTGACTCCTTATATGCTTATCTCATAGGTCATACATGAGAGTTCATCAACCTAAATCATGTGAGAAACCCTTTCACATGGACATAGTATATATCATTAGCACTATCTAGTTTAAGGTAACCTTCAGTGCATCATCCAAGTGCCCCTCTATTGACTAGATCATTATACATGTGTGTGTGTATATACATATATGTGAGAAATCCTTTCACATAACACATTAAAGGTGCACATGTTCATACTTCATTTCATTTATGCATAAGTGTACAAGTGTAACTATATGAGCCATGCTTTCATATAAACACAATTAGACACTTGGTATAATCATACTTCATCATACCACACACTTGGTATAATTATACTTCATCATACCACATACTTCACATCGTACCATATAAGACATGCTCATAACATACTCCTGCGTTCATATCCATGTACATGAGAGACGAAACCTTGGAACTATCCTATCAAGGTACACATGTGCAATGCATAGACAATGTCCCATACCATTGCCCATACTAGTATACCTATCAAGTAATCCTAGTTCTGGAAACACATATCATACTTTCATTGACATAAGCTTGACATGCATAGTAGTAGACATTTAGTGAATATGAGATCAACCTTTCATTAGACACTATGAACCTTTACTACAATGTAAGCATGCATAATGTGTGAGTGTGTGTGTACATTTGTCAACATGATCACATAATGTCTATCAAAAACACATTGATGCAGCCACCCTCTTAGGACCACAATGCACCACCAAGCATAGACCACACAACACAATTTAGCATAGGAGACAAGACAATCTTCACATAACATTCAAGACTCCTAACCTTAGCTATTCACACATTCACATAGGGGTACGTGGGTAGGGGTCATCAATCCTCAACACTTTATCAGCACCTACACATGATCCTAACATAGATATACACATGCTTATAGAATAGCCATACAACCTAGATCACAACTAGAATAGGAAAGTAGGCATAAGCTTCACATAGTATGATCATCATAACCACACACTCATATATTAATCAATTTTCCTTCAAGGCCATGGTCAACACATATATAATGACAATAAAGTAAACACCTCCACCATAAGTGGACCATACTGCACAATTCCATACAAGGCTTCATCAACCATCAATACTATAAGAAAAGTAGAGAGGAGAGACATTATTACCAATTAATCAACCTTTGATCATCATTGATCAATAAACATTCTTTATCATCAATAAATTATAAAGAAGTAGCTAAATATACATTTAATCATGAAAGAAATCATGTACAAGTCGCTATAATATCATACTATTACATAATACAAGGCATCACATATATACTAGAAAGTAGAGAGTCATAAATCACTTACTAATATTCCTTACTTTGATCACCATGATTAACATTCACAATACCAATAATTCCCACCAAGGGAAGTATCTAAAGTTATAATAATCAAGTCTAAATCATGTTCCATCTATGCTAAATTGAGATCACATCACATGCATAGCATTATCAATAGATAGACTAGAAAAACCTAGATCAATTCATACCAAGCCTTCTTCACTTTGATCTTACAAGATTCATACCCATAATTCCAACATGATATTAAACCAAGGCAGTAGCTAAAAGCATCCTATCATTATTGAATTCAAATTTAATATATTATAAGATCAATGTTACAGTGAACACATGGAGATCTAAGCTAGGCATGTTCAAATCTTCATACATTGATCCACATGGATCCTTCATCATCAATACACGTAAATAAAAGTAGACATAAGCAATTCAACGTAATAGAATCACAATTCAACCAATAATAAGACACAATCACAATACTCATGCAAGGGCTAAATTAGTTTGGTAAGGGACATGGGTTCACAATGCAACTGGATTGTTTTTAATGTTAAAACCAATACATTATCATTAATATCATGATTATGCCTTTGAAAATGTTTTTAGAAAGAACCCATGGCTAGATTGAAATATTGAAAGTTTGATCATGAAATCTCTTTTAAAACTTTGAGATTAACTCTCTAGATGGAAGGATAACTAGAGCAGAAGGATCACCATACCTTTATATAGAAGAAAACTTCTAAAACATGATGAAGAATCCATGGAAATCAAAACTCCAAGTTGTTCTTCAGCTTTACCTTCAATGGAGGTTCTAGAGAGAATCGGTTTTGGAGGGAAATTCTATTTTGAGTTAATTGGATTGGGACGTGGGGTGAATTTCCCATTCACCCCTTTAATGAAACAGTGCGGAGGCAGTGATACAAGGCCTGCATCGACGGATCCAACGATGGGGCGTTAGTCCATCGACGGACCATTATGTGCCTTTCGTTGTTTGATTCTGAGGATGTCACGTGGCCAAGTCTTCTCCAGCCTAAGTTCCCATTGAATCCTCCTCATCAATAGGGCATCAGTCCACCAACGGGGTGTCATTTGAGCTCGTCGATTGACACTGTCAAGGACGTGTCTAGACAGTCTTTGGGTCTTTTTTGTGGGCCCTCTTGTGGGGCCCTTGGGAAGCCTTACCCGGGCATTTCCAACGTATATACGAACATTACAAATTCAAGGACCTTACACATCAGTTTCACCCAAAACAATTACACGCAACACGTCTAAACATGCTAGGCACCATGAAGACACACACATGCATGTCTCACGGCCTATCTTTCGAACGTCGTGGACGTTCTTGAACGTTTGACCTCAAAACTTCATGAAACTTCATACACTGGTTACAAACATCATTATAACTCATTTTAAGACTTCATAAGCTCATTAAACATTAAAAAACACATAAAATCATCTACGGCCCCTTTGGCGACTATTTGGCGAATGTCTTGATCGTCCCTTGATGTTCGACTTCTAAATCACCTCAAACTTTACACACTGCCTCAATAGAATAATATAAACCATTTTAGGACCTTAGACCCTTGTGAAGGAAATGTTAGTCTCTAGACACCCTAACTAATTTGGAGGTCTTACATACTCGATAAAAGTATTATGTGTATGTAGAGGTCTATGTAAACCTCAATGTAGAAATAATATAAAGTTTTAAATTTCTGTATTTTTAACCTATTAATGTATATGTACGATAAGAGGCTAGTTTTAGCCCTCAAAGGGGACGACAACTACGATTACATCTAAAAGGTGCGCCCTGGATGTGACAAACTTGGTATCAAAGCATGAGGTTGAATATCTTCGAGTCGATGTCTCTCTCAACAACTCTCACATCCGAGGAGCACCCCCTAGATGTAATCGGCGTTTGCATCCTCTTTGAGGACTAAGATAGCCTCTTAGCTTTCATCATTACATTCATAGGTTAAAAATGTGGAAATTTTTAAAACTTTTCATTACTACTACATGGAGGTTTACATAGACCTGTAGATACACATAATAGTTATATCGAGTAACATAGACCCTTTGTATAGGAAGATTACATAGTCTTCTACTTTTATTGCACATAGATATATATAGAAGATAATATGAAAATCATGTCTCATCTCATAACCATCTAACAAGAGTGTAATACTTTAGGCCTAGCCCATACATTAATATAACAATACCACATATAGGTCATACAATGTCGAGTACTCAAAAGAAAGGGAAAGAACATAAGAATCTTAAAAACTAAAACAACTCCATAAGCTTGATATTGGCATTACCCTCGGAAAGTGAGGACCTACCCAACTTGAACAGATGAGAGTTCCAAGTTTCCTTTAAGGTCATTTCAAAATCCCTTCAATGACCGGAACCTAAAATGTTGGGGAAAAGGTAGAAATGGAGTTAGTATACCACTTGTACTATTTATGAGACCATATGCACTTATATCATGCAATCATACTAACAAAAGGGACAATTCATAAAGGTATGGAATTTACTTTGAAAATCTTTATGCACATTCAAGAAGACCGTACCAATCAATAAGACATATTCAATAAGTCATAGGCATGTACATCACAAGACAAACAATACAAGTCTAGTCGAATGAACATGCATATCATATAGTTGAACACATAATCAAAGTAACTCTATCTTCAAGTTATAACGACACAAGCATGAATAAGAGTACTTTCCAACATAGCTAAAGCAATACCACTACTCATAACCCTCTTTAAGTCCACTTGTGCAATGACTAAGCAACGCCCCATAACCTTACTTAATCAAGTAAACCTTGCAAGAATCATAACCAATACCCAACTTCTCATAACATAACATTAAGAGTACATAATAACATACTTTAGCAATAGAGACCAAGTACATGTTCATAAGAGTAATGAACATTACATAATGAAGACATCCTCCCAAGACTTTCCTTAAGGCTAACAAGTGCAATATATAGGTAGAGTCCCATACCCCTACCTAGATAAAGCTAAACCCCTTAGGTCATCTTAGATAGAGTTCAATACTTTTGTTCATTTTACCTTTTGGGATATCTTGCCTTAACCGACATAGACCGCATGAGCTTATGTGGAATCCGGTGACATGGAACCCTACACCGAAGGAAGGTGGACTAATTGCCATGTAAGGACCAAACCATGAACATAGTGACTACGTGGATCCACTAGCTAGTTTTCCTATGGGGGAAACATAGTTTAAGAACTAGGAGATATATTTGGGACCCTCTGATGCTACATGCATTATTATCTCCAATCTCAAGAGTACATTAGTGATCCTACCTTCCCTATGTGGGAAGGGACACTCCTCATTATAGTTAACTCAGTGCTAAGTTAGAGTCCCTTTTTTAAATGTCTTTAATACCTTTATTAACCATCATAGCTTAATGTAGGTCATAGGGTATCCCTTGTATAATCATCATATCATAGCTTAACAAGAATTGCATAAGTATTTTCCTTTCATTGCAATTCATACATGTGATGTTAGCACATTTACATAGTCACATCATAATAAGGCCCATCGGTAATTCTTTGTCATCCTTATAACATCTACTTCTTAGCCAACACCTCATTGGTAAATCATTGTCATCCTTATAACATTTACTTCTTAGCCAACACCTCACAAACCATAGTCAAAAAATTTCAATTCAACATCATACCAATCCTATCAATCTTAACATAAGGTATACTTTAATACAACATCATCACTTGATCACAATTAACCATAATTGAAGTAAAGAATAGGAATCACAAGACTTACCAAGTCTCCTTCATAATACATCATCGAGGTCTTACCATCAACCCTTATTTAAACCCAATATGTGTGTAAAATCATCACACAAAAATAACAAACATGGTAACAAGACTAATTGAATCACTATATCATAATCCATCACTAGTACATAGCTTAAGATAAAAGACATAGGTCAAGATCATAATCTATATTAATTACTCAAGAAATAACATGATAGGACTATAATTCATCTCAATCTATGCATAATTGATACACTAGCATAATCTAGTAGTAATTTAACCAATAAACAATTGAATTTACCAACATTACACAATTCATAGAAAAATCATAATCTAGGGTTAAGGGAAAAAGGTCATCTTCTACAAACTAGACAAATCCATCAATATATAAAAAAATTGAGTTAAAATACATGTCAATCAATTTATAATATCCAAAAGAATTCATTAAAAAATAAATTTCGAGATTGGAAAAGACCCACATGAAAACTCAAGTTTTGAAATCAATTTGATGGAACCCTTTGATAAATAAGGTATCAAAGGTGAAAGGAATCCCATACCTCACTAATTTATGGAGATTGATGGAGAAATTCGACCATTTTCAGCCTTTGAAATCACCCCTAGCTTGGTCTTCAATGGAGTTCTTCAACAAGAGAGAGAAAAAAGAGAGAAGGAAGAGAGTTTGGGTTTGTGAATAATGTGAGCTTAGGTTAGTCTAATTAGGTTAGAGACTTTATATAGGTCATTTACGAACTTAATTTGACCTCACCTAACCCCTAATTAACCTCCTAACTAATCCAACTAATTAATTAACTTTTATTGAAAATGTGCAGCAAAACAGGCCCCTCACAGACGACACCACAATCAATGGATCGTATGTCCATCGACGGTCACTGCTCCCTTCCGTGCTGCACATCCATCGATGAGTTTAGAGTTCAAAACAGGACCTTCAAGAATTTGTCTAAGTGTACATCAACTGATGCAATCTACGCCTCATCGATTGGACTACAAGCCGTCTATGGCATCTGTTGGTGACACTGTCCATTGACAGCTTTTAGTCACTTTTGCAAGGGTCCTCCTCAAGGGCCCTTAGTTGGTCCTTGGGGAGTCGTGCCCAGTTGTTTCAACTATGAAATACCTCTAATATGTATTAGACACCCTTCCACCAATTTTTCATCATTTTCCAACCCCTAAAAGCAAGTCAATTTTCAATAAGGTACGCTAGTACCTCATTGAACTAGTTTCGGGACATCATGAATGTTATTTGAGGTTTTGACTTCTAAAATTCCTAAATGACTTATATTCATTATGATAGACCTCAAAAAAGTTTCTAAACCCTTTAACACTCATGTTAGGCTCTAGAACACGTCGTAGACTTTTGAAGTGTTACATTACCCCCCCACTCTTAGGAACATTAGTCCCCGAATGACAAGACTAGCATCCCAACCGATCAACAATAAATTATAACATCATTTAGGACCTCAATCATATCATTTACACAAGACAATTCAAAACTTCAATTACCACACATAAGACTGAACATTTCATTATGAGGAATATCCTTCTCACAACAGCAAGAACTCAACATATCATACATGAGTCAATTATGCCAAAAAATAACTTACCAACATGTTCAATATCCTTTCATAAAGACTCACCATATCAAAATGCTCAACATAACTCAAAACAAGAAGAATTGCAAATTTTCAACTCAATATGCACAATTTCACTATAACTTTAATGTAATGTCATAAAAAATACATGTTTTGCAAAACATCACCAAAAATTAAGAAAAATGTAATCATTGTCATTATTTAATTATTAGTAAAAACAACTAAATTTATTAGGAAAGAGATGAGGATAACGGGATTTCATGTCGGTCTCGGTCTCGCATGTTGCTCCGTCAACTAGGTGGTTTCTCCATAACACTTTTACGGAGGCTACCTCTTTGTTCCTCAACCACTTCACGTGATGATCAAGGATATCAAGGAACCTCATCATAGAAGAGGTTATCCTCACACAAAGAACCTCAATAGAAGAATAGACTCGGGATCACCGATACACTTCTTAAGCATAGAAACATGGAAAACTGGATGAACCGAAGTCAATTCACAAGAGAGTTTCAACTCATAGGCTACCTTACCAACCCTTTACAAGATTTCATAGGGACCCACATAACGTGGACTTAACTTTTCTTTCTTCTCAAATCTAACCACCCCTTTCAAAGGAGAAATTTGCACTTTATCACCTTCTTCAAACTCTAATTCTCTTATCCTATGATTGGCATAAGACTTTTGCCGTCTATAGGTTGTTTTCAAGAGATTTATTATGATATGAACCTTCTCCAAGGTCTTATAAATAAAATCAGGAGCCGAAAGTGAAGACTCACCCACTTCAAGCCATCCAATTGGAGATTTACATATCCTACCATACAAGGCTTCATAAGGAGCCAGAAATAAAGATGAATGGTAACTATTGTTGTAAGCAAAACCCACCAAAGGCAAATGCTTATCCCAGTTTCCCTTGAAATCAATTATACAAGCTCTAAGCATATCTTCAAGGTTTGAATAGTACGCTCTGCTTGACCATCCCTTAAAGGATAAAAAGTGGTGCTTAACTTAACCTTGGTACCCATCCCTTCTTGGAAAGACCTCTAAAATCTAGAAGTGAGTGTCCACCCCTATCTGATACGATAGGATAACGGAATAGCATGGCTACACAGAATCTCATGTATGAAGATTCTATTATAATCTTCCGCTGAATAAGTAGACTTGACGGTTTTGAAATGAGCGCATTTGGTCAAACTATCCACAATCACTCATATAGAGTCATAACTTGTGTATCCGAGGCAAAGCTCACACAAAATTCATACTGATGTCTTCCCATTTCCAAGTAGAAGTTGGAATATCATGGAGAAAACTGTCACATTCGGGACTACACCGTAGACATAACCGGCGTAATTGTCCTCTTTGAGGACTAAGACTAGCCTCATAGCTTGCATCATTACATTCGTATGTCAAATTTAGCGGAAATTTAAAACTTTTTACTACTTCTATATTGAGTTTCACATAGACCTCTACATACACATAATAGATATATGTTGAGTATACATAGAACCTTCGTATATGAAGATTACTTAGTCTTCTACTTTATTGCACATAGATATATACAATATAACATAGTCTCAAATAGTCGTCTCATCTTATAACCATCTAAAAATAGTATATCAAATTGGGCCTAGCCCATACATCAAAATAAGAAGTCTTAAACTCAAAACAACTCTGTTAGCTAGATAGTGGCATCGCTCTAGGAAAGTGAGGACCTACCCTATTTGGATGATAAAGAATTCCAAGTCTTCTCAAAGTCATCTACAAAAGCCCTTCAACAACCAGAACCTAAAATGTTGGGGAAAAGGAAGAAATGGGTTAGTACACCACTTGTACTAAGTATGAGACCATATGCACACATATCATGAAAACATGCTAAAAGAGGACATTTCATTAAGTATGCAATTACCTTTGAAAACCTTTATGCACATTTAACAAGACCGTACAAAATCAATAAGACATATTCATTAAGTCATAGGCATGTACATCACAAGACCAACAACATCAAAACTAGTCAAGTCAATATTCATATCATGTAATTGAATACATAGTCAAGCAACTCTACCATCAAGTCATAACCTCAACAAGCATGAATAAGAGTTCATTATATCATAACCAAAGCAAGACAATCACCCATAACCCCTATCAAGTCAACAAGTGCAATGACCAATGAAGGCCACATAACCTTACTCAATCAAGTAACCCAACAAGAATCATGACCAGCCTCCTACTTCACATAGCATAGCATTTAAGAGTACATATCATCATACTTCAACAATGTAGACCAACACATATTCATAAGTGACACCAATCAACATATAGAATCAACAATATGAAAGTTTGTCATATACATATCATGTACCGTTATAAGCATATCCATACATAATAACAACCTCCTAAAGTTCGATTCAAGGAAAACTAGTGCAAGGAATAGGTACAGTCCCATACCCCAACCTAAGCTAAGTCAACCTCTCAAGTTACCCTAATTGGTTTGTACTTCATTACTTTATTTTAGCTTAGGGAACACTTGCCTTAACCAACATAGACCACAAGAGCTAAGTACGGAATCTGGTGTTGTAAAACTTACACCGAAGGAAGGTGGTCTACCGTCCAAAGTAAAACCAAACATAAACGTAACTTTCTAGGTGGATCCACTAGCTAGTCTTCCTATGGGGGCAAGATAGCTCAAGAACTAAGAGATAGGTATAATCCCTTTACATACCACTTGGAAATTGGGGTTTCCTCTCATGGGAATCCGTTGGATTTATATCCCTCATTGGAGAGTCAACACCACATGTGGAACTATAGGGTGGATCTTCCTCTATGGAAAGACGTCATCTCCCATATTCAAGTTCACTCGGTACTAAGCTAAAGTCCCATTTTAAAATGTCTTTAATATCTTTATTAATCATCATAACTTATTGTAGGTCATAGGGTCTAACCCTTGTATAAAACATCATCATCATCATAGTTTAATAAGAATTGAATGAGTATTTTCCTTTCATTAAAATTCATATAGGTGAGGTTAGCACGTTAACATCTTCATATCATGATAACGCACATTGGTAAATCATTCACCAACCTTATAAAATTTACATCTTAAGACAACACCTCACAAATCATAGTAAAGACATTTGAATTCAACATCATAACACCCTATCAATCCTAAAACAAGGCACACTCCAATACATCATCATGACTTAATCACATTTAACCATAATTTTAAGTAAAGGATAGGGATCATAAGACATACCAAGTCTCTTTAATAGTTCATCATCAAGGTCTTACCTCAAACACTCAATTAAATTCAATTTGGGTATACATCATAATAATTCAATAACCAACATGATAACAAGGCTACAAGAATTACTACATCACAATTATATACTAGATCATAGCTTAAGAAAAGATACTTAGGTCAATTCTCAACATACTTCATAACCTAGGTCACCTTATCAAGAACTAGCATGAAAGGCTAAAAATAACCCTAATTAATTCATTATTAGAGTAAAAACATCATCTAGTAGTAATTCAAACTATAACAAAGTCAACTGAACCAATTCAATATAATTCATATCAAAATCACAACCTAGGGTAAAGGGTTAAGGGTCATCTTCTACTAACTAGGACAAACCCTCAAGATATATTATATTAGGTTATAATACAAGTTAATATATTCATAATATCCATAATAAATCATAAAAAAATCAATTCATAACTTCAATTTTGTATTGGATGAAAACCCACTTGAAAACTCAAATTTAAAAATCATTTTGCTGGAACTCTTTGAGGAAAGAGGTCTCAAAGGTGAATTAGATCCCATACCTCAATAATTGATAATGATTGCTGGAGGAACCTTGGTAATTGCATCCTTAGAACCCTCCCCTATCTTGGTCTTGAATGGATTCTTCACTAGACAGAGAAAGAAGAGAGAAGGAAGAGAGTTCTGTTTTGTGAGTTATCATTAGTCTATTGGGGTTGGGGTCTTTATATGGGGTGTTAATTAACTTAATTATGCCTCCCTGACCCCTTAAATAATGACCTAACTCATTAATCAATTAATTAGGACCAAGTCAAAACGTGCAGAAAATTAGACCTTCACAGACGACACCACAATCGACGGATCGTGGGTCAGTCGACAGCTTACCCCCCTTCCATGCTACACATCCGTCAATGAGTTTAGAGAGTGTGCAAAAGATCCCCTTCAAGGATTTGGATAAGTGTTGGTCAATGGATGGAATAGACGCCCCGTCGATCCACACACATTTCATCAATGGCTTTTCGTGGGTGCACACTGCCCTGGAAGTGTTTGACTCCACGTGCAAGGTAACTGCTCAAAGGACCTTTGTTGGTACATGGGGAGTCGTACCCAGACGTTTCAATCATGAATTAACTTAACCACATGTTATACACCCTTCCACCAATTTTCATCATTTTCCGACTTCTAAAAACTACTCAAATAGTCAAAGGCACGCTAGTACCTCCTTGAACTAATTTCCGGACGTCATTGACGTTCTTGGACGTTTCGGTTTCTAGACTCCCTAAATAACTAATAATCATTAAAATGGACCTTAAAAAGTCTCTAGAACTTAGGACACTTATGTTAGGCTCTAGAACACGTCTTGGATTTTCAAAATGTTATACTATACCCCCCCCCCCTCCTTAGGGACATTTGTCCCCAAATGACACTAAAAATCTTTAGAAGGATGGAATAGACTCAAGACTAGCATCCCAACAAACAACAAGACATAAAAACATCAACCATATAACTTACAAAAGGCAATTAAAAACTTCAATTACCATAAATAAGGGTCAACATTACATTATAAGAAACATCCTTCTCACGACAACAAGAGCTCAACATAGCATTTATGAGTCAATTATGCCAAAGTTCAACTAACCAACATGCTACATGTCATTTCATAAAGACTCACCATATCAAAATGCACAACATTACCCAAAACAACAAAATTGCAAATTTTTCAAGTCATAATGCACATTCACTGTAATTCACTATAATGACATCAAAAATGCACCTTTTGCAAAACATTCAATATTTTTATTATAAGTAGGAACAACTAAGCTTAGTTATCAAATATATGAGGGTAACAGGACTTCATGTCGGCCTCGGCCTCCCATGTTGCACCCTCAACTAGGTGATTCTTCCATAACACCTTTGCGCAAGCCACCTCTTTGTTCCTTAATTTCTTTACTTGCCTATCAAGGATTTGAATCGGAACCTCCTCATAAGAGATGTTATCTTTCACACCAAGACCGTCAATAGGAAGAATAGACTCGGGATCACCAATACACTTCTTCAGCATGGAAACATGGAAAGCCGGATGAACCGAAGCCAATTCACTAGGAAGCTTAAATTCATAAGAAACTTTACCAATTTTTCGCAAGATTTCATAGGGACCCACATAACGAGGACTCAACTTTCCTTTCTTGCCAAATCTAACCACCCCTTTAATAGGCAAAAATTTTTAATATACCTTATCACCTTCTTCAAACTCTAAATCCCTTCTCCTATGGTCGGTATAGGACTTTTGCCGACAATAGGCCATTTGCAACCCGTTCCTTATATGATGAACTTTCTCCAAAGTCTTTTAAATCAAATCGGGACAAAGAAGTGATGGCTCACCCACTTCAAACTATCCAATGTGATACCTACACATCCTACCATACAAGGCTTCATAAGGAGCCATGGATATGGATGAATGGAAACTATTATTGTAAGAAAACTCCACAAAAGGCAAATGTTTGTCCCAGTTTCCCTTGAAATCAATAATACAAGCCCTAAGCATATATTCAAGGGTTTGAATAGTACGCCCTGCTTGACCATCCGTTTGAGGATGAAAAATGCTGCTTAACTTCAAATTAGTACCCAAACCTTCTTGAAATGACCTCCAAAACCTAGATGTAAATTGTGCACCCCTATCAGATATGATGGATAATGCAAGACAATGGCGACATACAATCTCATCTATGAAGATATTTTCATTATCTTCCACCAAATAAGTAGACTTGATGGGAATAAAAAGGAGCGTACTTGGTCAACCTATCCACAAACACCCATATAGAGTCATATTGCCTTTGAGTCCAAGGCAAACCTACTACAAAATCCATATTGATGTCTTCCCACTTCCAAGTAGGAACTTGGATTTCTTGTAGCAAGCCACCCGGCTTTTGATGTTCGGCTTTCACTTGTTGGCAATTTTGATACTTAGCAACAAACTCTGCTATGTCCTTTTTCAAATCTTCCCACTAAAACACTTCCCAAAGGTCATGGTACATTTTTATCAAACCTGGATGAATGGAGTAACGGGACCCATAGGCTTCCTCAAGGATCCGGTTCCTCAACGCATCTACATTGGGAACACACAATCTTCCTTAATACCTCAAACCATCCCCTCCCCAAGGAGAATTACTCATTAAGTTTACCAAGAACCGATTCCTTCAACTCCATAAATGATTTATCAAGGTGTTGTTTGGACTTTACCTCAACCACCAAGAATAACTCAGAGTTACGATGGACCATAAAACCACCATTGGAAGAATGTTCCAACCTCACACCGAATCTAGCAAACCTGTGAAGATCACTCACTAAGTATTTCTTGGACTCCTCTATATGAGACACGACTTAGAGAATCCGAAACCACATTCGCCCTGCCATGGTGATAGAGAACATTCATGTCGTAATTTTTCAACAATTCTAACCACCTTCTTTATCAAAGATTCAACTCCTTTTGGGTAAACACATATTGGAGACTCTTATGGTCGGTATACACATCAACCTGGACTCCATACAAATAATGCATCCATATTTTTAAGGCAAATACCACGGTCGCTAACTCAAGATCATGAATTGGATAGTTTTTCTCTCATGCACCTTTAGCTTCCTAGAAGCATAGGCTATTACCTTCCCATGTTGCATAAGCACACACCCTAAACCCACTCGAGATACATCATAATAGACAACTAAACCCCTTGTACCCTCTGGTAAGGTCAACACCGGAGTGTCAGTAAGCCAATCCTTCAATATTTCGAAGCTCTTTTCACATGCCTCCGACCACTCAAATTTCATACTCTTTTGGGTTAAAGTAGTCAAGGGAGATGCAATGGACGCAAAAGAATCAACAAACCTCCGATAATAACCCTCCAGACCCAAGAAACTCCTAAGATCAGTTGGATTCTATGGTCTTGACCAATTTTTTACCGCCTCGGTCTTCCTTGGATCAACCTCAACTCCCTCACTAGAGATGATATGACCATGAAATTCTACCGACCTTAACCAAAACTCACATTTGCTATACGCGCAAACAATTGATTCTCCTTAAGAACTTGCCACACCACCCTTAAATGGTTCATGTGATCACCCTCATTTTTCGATATACCAAGATATCATCAATGAAGACAATGACAAATGAATCCAGGTAACTTTGAAACACCCTATAAATGAGATCCATAAATTCCGCTGGGGCATTCGTGAGACCAAAGTACATTACTAAGAACTCATAGAGACCATATCTAGTCTGAAATGCTGTCTTTTGTATATCCTCACCTCTAACCCTAAGTTGGTGATACCCCGACCTCAAGTTAATCTTAGAAAAGTTTCTTGCCCCTTGGAGTTGATCAAACAAGTTGTCAATCCAAGAGAGAGGATACTTGTTCTTGATTGTGACTTTATTGAGTTGGCGGTAATCAATGCACATCCTAAGGGACCCATCTTTCTTCTTCACAAACAAAACAGGAGCACCCCATGGAGAAATACTAGGTCTAATGAAGCCATTTTCTAGTAAATCATTAAGTTGAAACTTCTACTCTTTCAATTTGGCCGGAGCCATCCGATAAGGAGGAATTGAAATAGGATTTGTATCCGGTAAAAAGTCGATACCAAAATCAATTTCCCGTTCGGGAGGAATATCGGGAAGATCATTAGGAAAAACCTTCGGATATTCCCTCACTAAGGGGACCGACTCAATGGGAGGAATTTTGGAGTCTAAGTCTTGGACTCTTGATAGATGGTATAAACAACCTTTAGAGATCAGTTTGCATGCTTTCAAACAAGAGATGACATGACCACTAGAGATAAAATTTCCCCTCTTCCACTTTAAAACGAGCTCATTTGGAAAGTTATTCTTCACCACCGAGGCAAAGAAAGCATGCAACCAATCCATACCCAAAATGACATAAAAATCAAGCATATCAAGTTCTACTAGGTCAACATAAGAAACTATACTGGGCAACATTATAGGACAATTTCTATAAACCTTTTTTGCAACAACAAATTCACCCACCGGGGTAGACACTATTAAAAGTTCATGCAAAATATTGGGTAAAATGTCAAACTTTTTAGCTAGTAGAGGAGTAACAAATTATAAGGTGCCATCAG
The DNA here is from genome assembly GCF_001406875.1 of Solanum pennellii. Classification (NCBI taxonomy): domain Eukaryota; kingdom Viridiplantae; phylum Streptophyta; class Magnoliopsida; order Solanales; family Solanaceae; genus Solanum; species Solanum pennellii. The sequence continues at coordinate 27,373,252 of NC_028645.1, forward strand.
GATCTAGTAAGTCATAAACATCAATAACGAAGAATTTAAACATATCGGTCACCATAACGTGAGAAGTCTCTTGCTCACCCCTAGAGCGAAGAGCATAGAAGCGATTCTTATTCGGAGCCTCATTTGAATCACATTCTTTCCCACTACCCTTGTCTTGACTCTTCACATTAGGGAAATCCCTAACCTTGTGACCACTATTCCCACAACCAAAGTAAATACCTGTTCCAACTAATCATTCTCCTACATGCGCTTTTCCACACTGGGCACACATAGGCTTCTTGTTGGGTGAACTAGTATCCCTTACCTTCTTAGACTTAGGTTTAGACACCCTATCATACCTAGCCTTAGGGAACTTGTTAGGAACTTTATTAGAAACACGCTTCTTAAACCTAGTCTTATCTTGTATCTTAAGCCTTCCCTTTAAGGAACCTCCATCAAAAGATCTTGACCTCTTAGCATCTCTACTCTTCCTCTTAGCCCTTGCCTCTTCTAGATGTTGGGCATGAACTATAAGATGATAAATCTTCATGTTTTCATGTAGCATAGCCGAATGACACTCCTCTTGCAAATTATCCAACACCCCTATCACAAAACGGCTCATTTCATCTCTAGGATCAGAAACCAAAGAAGGAGCATATTTTGACAATTTAGTGAATTTCAAGGAGTATTCATGAACACCCATACTTCCTTGGCGAAGGTTGATGAACTCCACCACTTTAGCTTCCCTCTTATCCCTAGGAAAGAACCGATCAAGAAAAGCCTTCTTGAACACTTCCCAAGTCATGGGTCCACCTCTTAAAGGCCTATTGTCCCTCCATTGGACGTACCATGCTTGAGACACATCCTTGAGTTAATAGGTGGCCAACTCGGCCTTCTCACTAGTAGACAACCCCATTCTATAGAGGATCTTGTAGGTTTCATTGATTAACTCTTGGGGGTCTTCTCAACCTTCGACGCATAGAAAGTAGGAGGATTCATCCTAGTGAAATCCCATAGATGAGAGGCCATAATATCAACTTGTTGGTGTGCTCGGGGTAAAACCTCCCGATTACCTTGGGTCGTCATGGCTTGGGCTTGAGAAGTGAAGGCTTGTGCTTAGGTAGTAATGGCTTGGGCCATTTGGAAGAGAGTGCCCCTTAAGTTATCATCCCTCAAAGAGGAGGATTCAACGGGGCTTGGTCATGATTCACATCCTCCTCAAGAGGAGGAACTTGATCACCACGGGGAGGAAATACAGCATCGGGCCTTCTTCAAGTCTTTGTGTCGCATTCCTTCGAGTATTCATCGCCTATGATCACAATAAAAGGATTATATGCAAAAGCACATAGAGTTAACACTCCAAAGGCCCGATATTGGACTTCCAAGAAAGTGAGAATTTTTTAAGCATCTTATAGATTCCTATTCATAAGTGTAGTGCGCTTCACAATTATTAATACGAACCTACATAGACATGGTTGACAGAGACATCACTCAAAGATATTTAAACTCATGATGTGATACCAAGTTTGTCACATCCGAGAATACCCCCTAGACGTAACCGGCGGCGGCGTCCTCTTTGAGGAGTAAGACTAGCCTCTTAGCTTACATCATTAAATTCATAGGTCAAATTTAGTGGAAAATTTAAGTTTTTTTATTACATCTACTCGGAGATTACATAGACCTCTACATACACACACACACACACACACACACAGATATATATATATATATATATATATATATATATATATCGAGTATACATGGACTCTTCGTATAGGAAGATTACTTAGTCTTCTACTTTTATTGCACACAAGTATATAAAATATAACATAGTCATAATAGTCGTCTCATCTCATAACCATCTAACAAGAGCGTAAGAACTTGGGCATTTCCCATATATCAAAGTAGGAATGCCTCACATGGGCAATACAATGTTTCATACTAAATGGAAAAGAAAGAAATGTAGAAGTCTTAAACTCAAAACAACTCCATTATCTAGATAGTGGCATCGTCTTCGAAAAGTTAGGATGTACCCTACTTGGATGATCAAGAGATCAAGGCCTTCTTCAAGTCGTCTTCAAAAGCACTTGAAAGTATGCACTTTTCATTAAAAACCTTTATGCATATTCAATAAGACCATACCAACCAATAGAACATGTTCATTAAGTCATAAGCATTTACATCACAAGACCAACAACATCAAAACTAGTCAAGTCAACATACATATACTATAATTGAACACATAGTCAAGTAACTCTTTTATCAAATCATAATAGCAACAAGCATGAATAGATTGCATTTCAACATAACAAAAGCAAGACAATTACCCATGAACCCCTATCAAGTCATCAAGTGCAATGACCAAGCAAATCCCCATAACCTTACTTAATCAAGTAACCCAACAAGAATCATGACTAACATCCTACTTCACATAGCATAACACTTAAGAGTACATTGAATCATACCTTAAAATAAATATACCAACACATATTCTTAAGTGACACAAAGCAACATATAGTATCAACAATGTGCAAGTTCGTCATATGCATATCATGTATTATTTAAGCATCTTCATACATAGTAACAACCTCCTAAAGTTCCCTTTAAGGTAAACTAGTGCAGGGCATAGGTACAATCTCATATCCCTACCTAGGCTAAGTCAACCTCTCAAGTCACCTTAGTTAGTTTGTACTTCATTACTTCATTTTAGTTTAGGGAACACTTGCCTTAATCGACATAGACCACAAGAGCTAAGTGTGGAATCCGGTGATGTAAAACCTTACACCGAAGGAAGGTGGTCTATCGGCTAATGTAAAACCAAACATAAACGTAGCTTTCTAGGTGGATCCACTAGCTAGTCTTCCTATGGGGGCAACATAGTTCAAGAACTAAGAGATAGGCATAATCCCTCTACAACCACTTGGCAATTGGGGCATCCTCTCATGGGAATCCATTGGATGAGTATCCCTCAATAGAGAGTCAACACCACATGTGGAACTATAGGGTGGATCTTCCTCTATGGAAAGTCGTCACCTCCCATTGTCAAGTTCACTCGATCTTAAGCTAAAGTCCCTTTTTAAAATGTCTTTATTAATCATCATAACTTATTGTAGGTCATAGGGTCTAACCCTTCTACAAAACATCATCATAATCATAGCTCAATAAGAATTTCATGAATATTTTCCTTTCATTACATTTCATATAGGTGAGATTAGCACATAAACATCTTCATATCATGATAAGGCACATTGGTAAATCATTCACCAACCTTATAAAATTTACATCTTAAGCCAACACCTCACAAATCATAGTAAAGACATTTGAAATTCAACATCATACCACTCTATCAATTCTAATACAAGGCACACTCAAATACATCATCATGACTCAATCAAAATTAACCATAATTTGAAATAAAGGATAGGGATCATAAGACTTACCAAGTCTCCTCAATAGTTCATCATCAATATCTTACCTCAAACCCTCAATTCAATCCAATTCAGGTATACATTATCATAAGTTAACATCCAACATGATAAAAAGGCTTGAAGAATCACTACATCACAATTCAATACTAGATCATAGCTTAAGACAAGATACTTAGGTAAATTCACAACATTCTTTATAACCTAGGTAACCTTATCAAGAACTAGCATGAAAGACTACAAATGACCATAATTCATTCATAATTAGTGTAATAACATCATATAGTAGTAATTCAACCAATAATCAAGTCAATTGAACCAATAAAATATAATTCATATCAAGATCACAAGGGTTAAGGGTCTCTTCTACAAACTAGGACTAACCATCAAGATATATCATATTAGGTTAGAATACATCTTAATATATTCATAATATTCTAAATAAATCATATAAATCAATTCATAACATCAATTTCGTATTGGATGAAACTTAATTGAGAACTCAACTTTAGAAATCAATTTGATAGAACCCTTTGAGAAAAGAGGTCTCAAAGGTGAATTAGATCCCATACTTCACTAATTGATGAATATTGATGGAGAAATCTTGGTTATTGTATCCCTAGAACCCCCCCCCCCCCC